>NW_016107822.1:36613-65816 GCF_001604975.1 Cebus imitator | reverse complement strand
TGTGTGTGTGTGTGTGTGTATATACAAATATACATACATGCATATATATACCTATATATTTGTATATAGGTATATATGTGTGCGTGTGTGTGTTTGTGTGTGTGTGTGTGTGTACGTACTGTGCTAACATTGTGCTACGTATTCCAAAATTGTTTTGGGTAAGGATGGGATTCAGAGTTACCACAGTATTGACTGAAAGTGTCTGATGACCCCAGGTAACCATCGTCCCCTTACTCTTGTCTCCTGTCCCCAACCTATGTGTTGTTCACTTCCATGTGATTATTCTACAACGCATCTGAACCCTCTGTCTGGAATGTTTAGCACATCCCATCCCCTTCATTTAGCTGACCACTCCTCAGCCTCAGACTGGTTAGTTCTCCTTTTTCAAACACTCATAATACTCTGGACTTCGCCACTGAAGTATGTAATAGAATTTTAATCAACCAATTATTTGTGTGATTAGCTAACTATATCTCCCAGTAAACAGTGAACTCCATGAAAAATGAGACTGTGTGCTTCTTGATTATTACAGTACAGTATCCCTAGTATGACACAGTACTCTGCACATAGTAAGATTTTCCTTTTCGGTGAAATGAATGAATAAATGAGATGTTATAGCTGTAGGCCAGTGGATGACAGAAAAAGGCCTTCTCTCAAATATGAGGCATCCAAACTTTGTTTTTGTTCAAGATGACAATTGTGGTTCCAAAGGAACTCTGAACATTCTAAAAAGATGACTCTGGTAGGGAAATTTTTGCACTGCAAGGTATACCTTGGTGATAAAAGATCAATAATACAATAGCCAACATTATGATCTTCCAAGTCCCTTTCTTGTAAGCTGTCCAAAGACCTTTGGTATTCAATTCAAGATGGTGAAGCAAAAGGGCACAACCTTTCTGCAAATTACTAGTGTCCCACTGAGGAATTTACTTATCTAAGCCTCATTTTCCTGATATATTCTTTAAAATTAGGAAAATAAATACTGTTTAATAAAGTTATTATTAAAATAATGTGTGGGCATTTTTTTTTTTTTTTGAAGATGAAGTCTAGCTCTGTCAGCAAGCTGAAGTGCAGTGGTATGATCTCTGCTCACTGCAACTTCTGCATCCCTGGTTCAAGTGACTCTCCTGCCTCAGCCTCCTGAGTAGCTGAGATTACAGGCATGCACCGCCATGCCCAGCTAATTTTTGTATTTTTAGTGGAGATAGGGTTTCACCATGTTGGCCAGGATGGCCTTGATCTCCTGACCTTGTAATTGGCCCACCTTGGCCTTCCAAAGTGCTGAGTTACAGGCATAAGCTACCGTGTCCAGCCTGTGTGGGCCATTCTTGACATGCAGTAGGCTACTCAATAAAGTTACTTTGCCTCTTTTTGGTATGTGTAACTGCCATTCCACAACATTTCCTAATGGATATCACATGGCAATCCATCATGAAAATGAAAAACATGCATCAGCTTCTCTTAAAAATATAGAGCAATGATTCCTGAATTTTGATTTATTTAACTATAAATCACTCAGTAAATGAAAGAAAGCATTCATAAACCAATGTTTAAGATGCAGATAGGTGAGGTAACACAAGCTAACTGGTAGCTCTGTTCTGTAATATTCCAAAGACATGTCCATTTTTGGACATCTCCAGGCTGAACTCAGGATTACTTTTCATGTCTGAAATTACAACTTTGAAAAACCGCTTACATTTCAGAGAAAAGAAATAATACTTTGTACTTCTCACAGACTACAAATCTGAGGGGGGAAAAATGACAGCCTCATTGTCAAAGTCACAGAACCTACAATTCATATGTACATCAAGAAATTAAGTCATCCTCATCTTGGTTCTATTACTACCAATGGCGTGATCATATGAGCAAAATGCAAATGAGGCAGATATACAAGGTATCCGGGGAAAATGGTATATAATTTTGATTTGAGTATTACCATTTTCAGATGATAAAACTCTACAAGCTCATCAAAATGTTCCTCTATACATACAGCTCTTGTCACTCAGTATCTAGTATTTTTGCTATTTACAAAATGTAGTCAACCTACAAGTTAAAAAAGAATAGATTTGAAAAGTTTTACAATAAGAACATTTAAAACAGTAAAAGCAGTTAAAATACCAATTTTCCAAGAAAGATCAGAAACCATTCAGAGGAAGGAAAGAGAGATCCTAGGAAAATGGTGTAAAACAGTTCTGCAATTGAAGATCAAATTTAGCACTCTGCTACATTTTGTGATGTATTTTATAGTTCTCTTTGTCTGCAACCAAGCTCATTTGAGAGGCAGATTTTGCTGGCATTAAATCCTACAAATAATGTATTTTGTAGGTTCTTTTATGTAAGAAGGATGTTGAAACGGGATGAAAAGTATGTTTTGAATATGAGAGAGCAAAACTATCTTTCTACAACTATTTCTTATAACAGTCTTTGATAAACACAAAGGACACAATAAATAATTTCATGAAGCTTAAATAATATGTTACTTCCTGAAGATACCACTTGAGAAAGAAAAGGAATGAAACAGATTCTCATCATGTATCTCAGATCTGTGGTTCTGAGACATCAAGAATTTCTAATGAGTAAAACTGAAGGTAGGAGAGAAAGACAACACAAAGACAACAGGTTGTCAAGTGTTTCTTTCATCAAATAAGGCTATTTTTAACGTCTGTCATCGTGATCCTTTCAAAAGTAAAAAAGATGGAAATAGGCCGGGTGTGGTGGCTCATGTCTGTAATGCCAGCATTTTGGGAGGCTGAGGCAGATGGATCTCTTGAGGTCAGTAGTTCGAGACCAGCCTGACCAACACGGTGAAACTCCATCTTTATTAAAAATACAAAGTTAGCCGGGAATGGTGGCGCATGCCTATAATCCCAGTTATTTGGGAGTCTGAGGCAGGAGAATCGCTTGAATCCAGGAGGTGGAGGTTGCAGTGAGCTGAAATGGTACCACTGCACTCCAGCCTGGGCAAAAAGAGCAAAACTCCATCTAAAAAAAGAAAAGGTGGAAATAGTACATTAACTTAAGTCGTAAGTTCTTTAGTACATTTAATGAAACATATGATGAGAACATTACATTTTTTCCTATTTGCCATAAACAATGAAATATTTGCCACAGAATAGCACTACAACACAGCTATTTGAAAATCACCACCTCTGACAATTTTGCTAAAGTCAGCATCAGATTCATGGCTGAGTGACCTGTGCAGTCTCGCAGGGCCCTGCACTCAGAAGGCCTCTCACTTGGGGTTTAACACTCTGTGGTCATCATCTTGAATGGTTAATACATTTTTAACAAAATGCTCAGTGTTCTCACTTTGCACTGGGCCCTGCAAATTATATAGTCAATCCTGTGTGGACTTCATATATATTCCATAGGAACTTATCAGCAGTCAATTCAGGATTTCACTTAGAGTGAGTGCCCAAAGTACAAGCATGGTACTGTCCATTGAGAGCGGAGTGGAAGCCTTCCAAAATGAGAGAAGGAAGTGGCAAATAGATGTTTCACAGCAAAACTGTGAGGCTTGATTCACCCCCCAGTGGAAGGTTCCATAACCAGATAGAAAGCTATTTCAGCCTTCGAAAGGTAGCAGAGATGGCTTGGGTGAAAAGGCCAAACTTTTTCTAAAGAAATAAAAGTCTGAATCACTCCAGTGATGGGACTAGTGCTTAACCCGAAGGCTGCAGAGTTCTCTATAAGAGAACACAAGAAAACATTTTGTTAGCCTGTAAAATGTTAATATCCTTTGTCATTCCTCTAGCATGCAACACCTCTTGAAGAGCCTGCCAGAATAAATTAACCCTAAAAGATACACTCAAGTTTTTTTCCCAGCTGCGCTGTTGAAAAGAATTATTTAATCCTGTACATGTGAAATTTGGGCAATTTCTGCCAAAAACAATAACCAACACTTGGCATAATTGAACAACAAACATTTTCCCTGATAATAATTAGCCTAAGCAAGGATGGCTTTGGAGCAAAATCAATATAGAATTCAGCCCAGCTGGCTCTAACACTTCAGAACTGCATCACCTTGAGCAAGCTACTTAATATCTCTTAAGTCATTTTCTGTCAAATGGGTGCAGGATTTCTCTGGTGACTAAATGGACAGTTTAATATAGTGGTTAATTATATCATAGCGGTTCTGCTCCTTACTGGTTGTGTAACATCTGGCAAGTTATCACTGTGTCTGAAGGGCATCTATTACCTTTAATCCAAAATCACCTGATAGGTAGATAATCCATTATAACCCTGACTCCCACCGTATTGGGAATGTGTCCCAAATGTGTCACTGTTCCACATCTACAGGGCACCCCCTGGCTGGCCCAGAACACATTGTCGGCCCTTCTGTAGATGTCAAACAATGAACCTGTACTTGTTCCCATCAGTTTCTCATTGTCCAGAATCCAAATAGCAGAATATCCCTTGAGACATTGATCTTGCACAAGTTATTCAGTCACATACACCTCCATTCTAATGAAACAGATTGTGCCTGACTAAGCCTGATTGAGAGCCAGGAGTGTTTTGCAGGTGACCTTCCTTGCTTCATGTATCTATAGGTACATGCTATGGTCTGAATATGTGTATCCCACCAAAATTTGTATGTTGAAAACCTAATCACTAAGGTGCTACTATTAGGAGGTGGGGCCTTTGGGGGGTGATTAGATCAAGAGGGCAGAGCTCTCATTAATGGAATTAGTGCCTTATAAAAGAGACCCAACAGAGTTTTTCTGTCCCTTTTAGCATGTGAGGACACAGGGAGAAGGCACCATCTATGAACCATGAAATGAGTTCTCACCAGACACCAAATGTGCCAATGCCTTGATCTTGGACTTTCCAGCTTCCAGAACTGTAATAAATTTGTTGTTCATAATCTACCCAGTTTATGGTATTTTGTTAGAGCAGTCTGAATAGACTAACACAGCATGGACTAACATTTTTGTGGGATTTAGATCATATTATAATTACCCTTGTCCATCCCCCACTGCAAATGTAAATTCCTCGAGGATAAGGGCAGTAGCTTGCTCATCATCCTTGTTCCACCAGTGCTCATGATACAGCATGAACTTACCTCCTATGGTCTGCTCATTCAACAATGTCTAAAAATTACCTCAGATCTCAGCCCAAAGTAAACCCGTAATAACTATTAGTGCCCCTCAAATAATACCTTCCCTTTTCTTCTTTTAACGAGTAAGGCTGGCCTAAGCTCTTAGCATTTGCTTTTAAGGTTAAGTATTTTACTTGATTCGATTCTTACTCTTTAGACATGGGTAAATCATGTATGATATACATGGGGATAATTCAGTTTTGCAATACTAGCCCAAAGGCTACCACTAGCACTGTTTTCCAAATACCGGTTGCTTGATCAATTTTTGATAGGTAAATGAATAAATCATCAAAGACTTTTTAATCTGCTTTAATATCTCCCCTCCCCTTCACTGCAGATATGGCTAAGAATTTATAGTAAACCAGTATTTTTAAATTCAGAAAGACCGGAGCACACAGGCTGATCAGGGTAAGAGGCATGCTTAACTCCAACACTTATCCATACACCTACCCTTTGGAGCAAAGTGCCCTTTGTTTTACAAAACCTGAGAGTAGCCAGCCTAAAGAATCCTCCCAATGTTTTATACACTTTAAAAGATGTGTCATCTAAGCTTTAATTAAAGAGGGAAATTATAGACTGCAACATAGAAAATTTTAAAAATCTCTGGCATTCCATTATCTTCATTTAAAAGCTCAGGTACACACATCTCAAATCCATTTGATATATTTCAACTATGGTAAGTTACTATGCTTTTATAAAGTTTTGTCAATGACAAAATCATATTCACATCAGTAAATATCACAAAGGAGCCATGCACAAGTACACTAATGGTTGTTAATGGCTTCTAACTATGTTGGATTTCTACTGTTTATTTTGTAATTGTTTGCTTTCTGTTTTGTTTTGTTTTTTTCCTGACTTCCAAAACAGTCAGAAGTCCCTAAAGAGGAAAAATATCACTTTACTATGGTAAAATAGTAGAGTATTGCACAGGGCAGCAGGTCTCAAACTTCTCCACTTCAAAGGCTTTAAGATCACCTGGTAGGCTTGTTAAAGATTGTTGGATTTCACCCTCAGACTTTCTAATTCAGTAGATCTGGGAGAGTGGCCAAGAATTTGCATTTCTATAAGTTTTCAAGTGGTGCTAATGCTGCTGGTCCAAGAACCACACTTTCAGAAGCACTGGCTTAAAGCACAGGCAGTAGTGAGGATGTACAGCATCCTGGTTCATAGTAAAAGCTTTGGATTAGACAGATAGCTTAAAATTACAGTTCCCCAACTGCATTAAATACTTGGTGTGTTCGTGATCATCCACCTCCCTCTGAATAACTTTTCCACATTTGGAGGAACTCCCATGTAATCAGTTACATGGCCCCAGTGATGAAGTCAGACTCAAATGCAGCCAGATATATGTGACTTGTGCTTCACTAATCAAATTCACCCACTGAGCCATCAATTCTAAAGTGAGCAATGTGTGAAAACAGGCCCTCTGGGCAGCTTCCATTTTGCTGCCTTTGGGAATGGCAGTCACCCAGTTTCCTGGGACTCCAGTGATTACAACGTCAAGCTCCTGACATCCAAGAGGCATCAGTGCAATGAGGTCACGTTTCTGGCATGTATTGTTTGGTGCAGCAGCTTCCTCAACAGGCCGGTGAAGCAGCCTGACTTCAGTCACTGCTCTGAGAAGGTTAGCCTTGAGCTCTGTCTCCAGCTGCTCAAACATTCTATGGGCCACCTAATATCCTTTCTGCCAGAATAGATTCCGAAGTTTGTATCTGAGAATTCTGCCTAATCATAACCACATTCTAGTATCAGCAACCAGTAAGTATCATTAGAACCTCAATTTCCTTCTTTGCCAAATGCAAATACTAAATGACAGACAGTGGTTCAAAAAATTTGTTACATATTATAGATTAACACACATACATGCATTGATTCTTCTGAAAGATATTTTTAACCACAAATGTATTTTGTTATATCACAAGGCTCCAATTCATAAACCATGATAACCTTATAAAATAATGGAGGTCATTTTTCTCAAATAAAATGTTCCTTTTAACTAGCATCAACTGGCAAGAAAAATAACTTTATATTGCAGTATTTTTTTTCTCTCTCTTACCTTTTCTCCTCTTAGAGTTTTGGATATTTTTAAAGAAGCATTTAATATTTCAAAATGAAAAGAAGCTATTAGTAAATTGCCTGGAAGAAACAAAACAGTATTGGAAGTGATGTTTCCAACATAGAGGCTTTCCCTAGGCTATGTCTAACAGAGGGGGAGAGAAACTAAAATGTGTTTTCCAACTTCTGCGTTATCCACAGCCCCAAGAAGCCCTGCTGGCAAAGTTGTCACATCCAATCTTGGCTTACATTCCTGGATGCAGTTTACTAACCTCATTTGTTTTGCAGCTCACAAACTAGAGAGTCCAGAGCAGCTGCAAGTTTTGATTGCAACTTTCTTTTAACATCCAGTCCTCGGTGCAGATTCTGTTGTCACTCTCCTCACTTTAGCTCTTTGAGTGCAGGCAGCAAGCTGGACCACACATTCACCCCTCACTCCCAGCCCCTTGTTTTCCACTTTCATTAACACCCTCAATTCCTGGAGGCAGTGGCAGTATTCAGTCAAGAATCAGGGATGCAGAGTCAAAGAGTTATAGGCCTATATTTTAAGAAAACTAACGCTGGGAGAGATTTTGGCACATTTGCCCATGATCTCACATCTAGCAAGTATTGAAAAGAGGCTTTGATCTGAGGTGTCCCTGATTCCAACAGTCACCACCCATTTTACAATACTGCCTCCATCTTTAAATGCATGTAAAATAGGAATTACACTTATTCTGTATACCTTCGGGAATCCTGACTTAATAACTGTGTTTTAAATACCGTAAATATTTACTCAAGTAGAATTCACCTGACCTTCTACTAGAATTCCCGTTTCAGTGTGAAACCGATATCTTAATCTTGATTCCTTAAAAATCCAAGTCTGAGGCAAGTCCTACATGCTAAGTCATCAATAGAAGGTACAATTTCCAAGGCAGCAAGAATGAGAAACAAAAGGGTGAGAACAAGGAAAGGAGAAAAAATATGAGATAGGGATATTGTGGACCTTCACAAGGAAGTCAGTAGCTCAGGCACGTGGGATGTCTCCAGATAGGCCATGTGAAACCACCGTGGAACAATCAGTCAGGAGAGAAATCTACACCATACTTTCAGTCATCTCCTAGTCACTGGTCAGAGTCTGCCCCATGACAGGGCAACCCTCTAATATTTACTGTTTGCATTCTCCTATCTTCTGCATATCTGCTGGGACAGAAGCCAGATCCTATGTCCTGTGCAAGCAGCATTCTTTCTAAGCCTGGGAGCTGTAAGAGGGTCCTCTGTGGGTCTTGTCAATCTGGACCCAGAGTTTGGACCTGGGTGTTGAGCAACTATGGCCAAGCCTTGCCTCCAGCAAATGATGTGTTATGAGACAAGGTGATGCAATGGTGGCTAGGCCTCTTATTAGGCAAGTTACCAAGGCCCAGGCAGGCACAATGCTGGGTCCAGTATATTGGTTAGAAAGAGATCCTTATGATCCTTCTAATTCTAATAGCCTATGATTTAAAGAATCCAAGTGGGGTTAATGACCTACTGAAGATCAGACAGCAAGTTAGCAGCAAAGGGCTGACACTCAAAACTCTGGAGAACTAGTTTGGCACTCTTTTCACTACAGAACAACTTCCTTAAGACCTCCCCCAAATTCTACTGTATTCACAGTCCTTTATGCTATCTGTCCCCAACCTTTTTAGCGCCAGAGAGCATTTCCATGGAAAACAATTTTTTCCTTGGACTGCGGAGGGGAGTGGTTTTGAGATGAAACTGTTCCACTTTAGATCAAACAGCAGGTCTCATAAGAAGAATGCAACCTACATCCCTCTCATGCACAGTTCACAATAGGGTTCATGCTCTTATGAGAATCTATGTGCCACTGATCTAACAGGAGTGGAGCTCAGGTGTTAATGCTGGTTCTCCTGCTATTCACCTCCTGGTGTGTGGCCCAATTCCTAATAGGCCTGTGGATCAGCACCAGTCCATGCCCGGAGGGTTTGTGTCCCCTGCTTTAAGCCACAGGGAGCAAACAAATATCTACATGGGCCTAGACCAGTATCACAAACTAGTGAATTGTACTAGATATTTATATATTAGACCATAACAGAGCAACTTCCCCTTTTTCAAGAAACATATGGTCTTTTGATTTGTCCTTCATATTTCCAAGTTTGATGATGCAAAGAAAGGTGAAATACTTAGCATAAAAAGCAATGTGTGTGATAATAAATGGAAACTGCCAATGATGCAGATGCGCTAGATCCAGCTCCTGCCAGATTGTCTGTGTGTCCTCCATACTTCTTGTTGTTAATTTTCAATTAGCCACAGTGAAAAATTCTCAATTGCTATAAATCAGGGTGTTTCTTTTCTGGGGAGCCAGGTAATCGTAAATATCAACCAGCACACAACACATGGCCTCAGAACATAAGGGGGTATAGCAAACCAGGGAGAACATGCTCCCTTTAATGCTGACAGTGAGACTAAGCCTTAAAAAATATTGCCACATTAGAACACACATTCAGCATAGTTGATCTTCCAAGTCTTCTAGGAAGTCAGAAATACAAGTTCTTAAGTTAAAGCCTACAATTTAAAAATATGCACTTAATTTTTTTCTAAACATCTTCCTGAGACAAATGGGAACTTTCGATCTCAAGTTTGCAAATTCCAGTTTACACCAAGTATGATCCCAAAGGGTAGCAACCTATACATCTTCAACTAAACATCAATATGAAAGATTTGGCCTAATTTTTTCTTCAGAAAAAGCTAATAAAAGATGCTCCTTGGACTTCATCCCATATGAGACAGTCCTTTATTCAACAGAGCAGCAGCATCATTCAGTATATACCTGGCTACCAGAAATACACTGACCTACATAGGAGGGTTGTAGGATGTGAAGTTTTAATTCACTTTTCTAAATTTTCTCATTGAACAAACACTTTTCACATCACTTTGCAAAGTTCCAGATGATTTCCCAGCTGCTGATTTTAATATTAAGCTCTACTTGAGCAGGGTCCCAGTGGGATAATTTGCAATACAAAATATTTTCTATTCTACTCCAGTAAGTACCTTAATTATCTAAAAATGACAATAGATGGAAAATACACAAGGAAAAAACATTGATTCCAAATTCTAAATTATGTTGTGTCAGAAATATGCTATTGCTTGCAATAATGTAGTGAAGTCCAAGAATCTCTTGTATTACCAACAGATGCATCCACAAGAAAGACATTTGAGGGTGGCCTCTTACCTCATGGCCAGAACTGCAATTTGTGTAGTTTGCCATTGTTTGCAACTTTGCTTCACTGACTCCTGGTGAACTTGAAGCTTTAGCACAAAATGAATCTAACCCTTGAATTTATATTCACTCATCTTGTTTCTTGAATTTCTAAGTGTATTCTTTTTCTGAATTCTCTCTGGCTACACAAAAGCTGTCTGGTTGGATGTCTCACTGTCAGGTGTTCTATGTACATATCTGATCTAGAGTTTCATTTGTAAGCACAGCTGGGGGAATCTGGAAACATCCTATTGTGAGGAGTTGCCTAGTGCTGAGTAGAGCATGTAGGAAACATAGATGTAACTATATGAGTAGTTGGATGCAGGAGAAACATTCCTCCAGATTCTATCCCAATCTTACAAAATGTTAGTCTAAACCTTAATTCATTTCTACACCAGATTCCGTCTGCCAGTTCAGAATATCTTTGGAGCTAATTTTTCAAACTTATAGTTGCCATTTACATGCTATCTAAATAGAACTTATTCCTATGTTTCAACTTTGCAGTATCAAGCAACATAGTTGTATTTATGAATGGGTTGCCTGAAAAGTCAGAAAACATAGGAAAAACTTACTTCTAAATAGTTAGTTAGTTACACTTAAAACATAACGTCCTCAATGCATTTTACTTCAATCAGAAACCATTTTGGGTAAAGTATCTCTAAAACAGTGAGTACAATTATCAATATACTATAGAGTATCCTGAAAAATCTAGAAACACAAAAGGAAATGTGAACTTACATTACTTTTTCCTGATAAACAATTGTTTAGAGTATATTCAATGTCTTTCCTTGTTCAGTGAAAGAAAAATTGTGTGAGTGAACACACTTTTTGTCTCATAAGGAAAATTATACTATGCAGATTTAAAATTTGGCCAGGTGCAGTGGCTCATGCCTGTAATCACAGCACTTTGGGAGCTCAAGCAGGCTGATCACTTGAACCCAGGAGTTTGACATCAGCCTGGGCAATATTGCAAAACCCCTTCTCTACAAAAAAAAAAAAAAAGAAATTCACAAAAATTAGCCAGGCAACGTGGCATGTGCCTGTAGTCCCAGCTACTTGGGAGGCTGAAAGGTGAGAGGATTGCTTGAGCCCAGGAGTTAGAGGCTACAGTTAGCCATGATCCCACCATTGCACTCCAGCCTGAATGACAGAATGAGAAATAAGACCCTGTTCTCCCCTGCCACACACACAAATAAATTCTTTTCATTCCTTGCTCTACAATTGGACATGCAAAAGAAAAGTATGTTTAAAGAACTGCAAATAGCCACAAATCCAACCAGCTTGAATATACTACATCCCAGAACTTAGCACCATTACAATTTTCCCTCTGAGCTTGTAACCAGACAGTCAGGAAGAAATTGGAGACAATAAATAAAACAAATGGGCTATTTCTCAAATGCAAATATTTTGGCTCAAGTTGAAACATTATATTGTTTACAGACGTGATATTTTAAAATTACAAAAGCAATATTCTCTTAAAATCTACCACATGCTGAGCAGAAAACATGTAATCTATTGCACTATTGAGCATAAAATATTTTCCCATGGCACACAACCATGGGTATGAGGAAGATTAATAAATACTATTTAGACAAGGTTACTGGAAAGAAAAATTTTCAATTGGTAAACTTTGTAATCTAGAATGGGATGCCCTTATTACTAACTTTCTCTGATCTTATTTATTAAGACTATTTTATATTCTACTCAGGTTCTATTCACCAAGAAAAAAGGAAGGAAACAAATTCCTATTTTATTGAGTAACTCAGTATCTTTGACATTAAAGTTTGTATGGACAGGCTTTGCATTTTATGGCTTAAACCACTATTTACAGATTACACATATTACCTGGTCACATCCGCCTTTGTGACCACAGGAAAAACAAAATAATTTTTCTGCTGCTGTGTCAGAGGTCACTCTATTTCTGTGTACCAGAAAATCTGAACTTGTTTACTTTTGTTGTTATTAACAGAAGTCTACCTGGTTATAGCGTTATTAAAATACATAGACTTCATCTGCACGTTTTCTTTCTTGAAATACTACATAGTAGCTAAAAATAAAACACTGTTTCACTACCCATCCCTGGATATATTTAGTCAAATATATAAATGGTGGAGAGGATTACTGACATGTTCATATAATATTAGGAAATTTAGCAAGCCTCTACCTTCTAGAAAATGCTAAGAATCTATAAATCAAAATATTGTCAATTAAAAGAAATATGAAAACAACCAAAGAAATAATCCAAAATTTACTGACATCCTGTTATCACATTCAATGCATATAAATGCCTCTAGAAACTTCTGGATATACAGCAGCTTGGTCGATTAATGCTTAAGAGAGTTGTAACAGATTATCCACATATTCTGTCGCTCAGGACCTTGTTGTTGGAGTCTTAAAGGTACCATGAGCTTCAGACAAATCTCATGCTCATTGTGGCAGAGTTAACCAAGGTTTTGTTGCAAACCTCTAGGATAGCACTGCAAAAGAATCTGTTCAGGTTCCTGTTGGATTCTCATATCAAAATGAAGCAAACCCAGCATTTGAGGGGTAAAGACTATGTTGGCACAATCCTATTAGAGCTATCACTAACAGATCTCCCTTCTGCCTGCCTTGAAGCAAGAGCACAAATTCTGACTGCTCCTACAAAAACTACTTGAACTCAGACTTTGCTGGCTGTAATTCTAATAGATCAATATTTGCTATAAAAAATATTAGTTCCTGGCCTATTAAATCCCTCCTAATAAATCAGTGCACAAACTGTCCATCTATCTAACTGTTGGTTTATTTCACAGGTAGCTACTCATTCTTCTTTCCAAGCCATTATTTACACTACCACACAGGGATAGTCAGGAGGAGAGAGACTGTGAGGGTGTTAACAATGTGTAAATTATCAAGCAAGCCCATATCTCTGTAAACAATTCTAACCATCTTAGAGGAAAATTTCTATCCATAGCCAATGTTCCATGAATCAGTTTGCATGTGTTCCAGGCAGGCCCTGCTACACTGGCTCTTGGACTCCGTCAACCTCCATCAGATTCAGGCATGACAGCATCGCTGAGGGGTGTGTCTTTCAAACCCATTCAACCCCAGAAAATCTCAGCACTTGTTCATGTAAGGATGTTTGTGTCCCTGTTTTCAACCTGATTTTCAAAGTTAATACCTCGAGTAGAATTACAGCAGGAAAAATAGCAAAAATTACTCTAAATCTACTTCTTGTCATCACAGCTGTGACTTTAGCCTCTGTCTTTCATAGAAAGCTGAAAGATACAGGCCACAAGAGCCCCCTCCCTTGTGACAAACCCTTCAGTACAGCCAGCCTGGCCAGGCTGTGCTTCTTAGCTCTAATTTCTTGAATTTTCTCTTCTTTCATTCTGTTAATTTTCTTTCTTCTGTATTACAATTATCTTTGCTGCATTCTAATCCTTTCCAAATGATTTTGTATTAGACTTGACTTCTCACCCTTTGATCCACTAACTGGGTTTTCACTTTCCCCTATCTGCTTTTCAGCCTGTTTATATAACCTGGCTCTCTCTCCTCCTTCCACTCATTCTTCAAGGCACATTATCATCTCCACTCTACTTTTCATCTTTCTTTGCCTGTGAGATTATCTACTTGAATTCTCTCTCAAACCTTTGTTGTCATTTTGTATTTTTTAAAGAAAATGTCACCTCTAATCTTATTTTCAGCTCTTCTCACATTTCATATTTTCCCTCATGATTAATTTATGTTAATGCTGGGAGTTATTACAGTTGTCTCCAGCCAAGTCTCAAGGGAGTTTGTATCATATAATCAATTAATGATCACAAATTGTAAAAAAAACAAAAAACTGAAAAAAAAGTACTGAAAATAGTTTAATTTTGGGGGGGATAGGGTGGGGCATAATCTCTTTAAGAATTGGGTAAAATATGTAACTTTCTCTGCAGAAAATCATATGAGAACCTGTGCAAGTACACATCATACAGCACACAAGCACAGAATTTTGCCTGTGATTTTAGATATTTCCCAGAGCTAATTGTTCATGGCTGGGGTAAGATCCCAAGGACCACAGCATAGCCTTAGTAACACTTGGACTATTTTGTTAAAATTTCTAAATGCCCTTTTATACTAGACATTAAAAATATTTTCTAAAATTATAAATGGCAATAGAAAAATAAGAAATGCTCAGAAATTTTATGCACTTCCATTGTTAAGAGATAGGCAAGAATACATTTAAAAAATCCACACCTTTAAGGATGTTGAATATTGGCCCCCACTCTCTTCTGTCTTTCAAAGAACTTTCAACCCAGAATTTCACATCCAGCCAAACTAAGCTTCATAAGCGAGAGAAAAATAAAATCTTTTGTGAACAAGCAAGCACTCAGAGATTTCGTCACCACCAGGCCTGCTTTACAAGAGCTCCTGAAAGAATCACTACAAATAGAAAGGAATAACCAGTATCAGCCTTTCTAAAAAATACCTAAAAATAAAAAACATCAACATAATTAAGAAATTGCATCAACTAATGGGCAAAACAGCCAGCTAACATTAAATGACAGTATCAAACACACATATATTATTATTAATTCTAAAATTAAATCGACTAAATCCCCCAATCCAAAGACACAGACAGGCAAAAAAAGCCAAGACCCATTGGTATGCTATATCCTGATCCATCTCACATGCAACAATACACAAAGACTCAAAACAAAGGGATGGAGAAAAATTTACCAACCAAATGGAGAGCAAAAATAAATAAACAGAAAGCAGGAGTTGCAATTTTTGCTGATAAAATAGGCTTCAAAGCAACAAAGATCAAAAGAAGCAAAGAAGGATATTACATAAAGATAAAAGGATCAATGTAACAAGAAGAGCTAAAGATCCTCAATATATATGCACCCAATACAGAAATACCCAGATTTATAAAATTTATAAAGAGACTTGGACTCCCACACAATAATAATGGGAGACTTCAACATCAATATTAGACAGATCAATGAGACAGAAAGTTAACATTGATATTCAGGACTTTAACTCAGATCTGGAACAAGTAGACTTAATTAACATTCATAGAACTCTCCACTTTAAATACACAAAATATACACTCTTATCAGTACTACATCACACGTATTTACAGGTTTAAATGAAATATTGGTTGGCTGCTTGTTAATTATTTTCTTCACTCATTTTTTTTATGTCTCTATTATTAAACACAATTACAGGCATACCCATTTTTAGACTACATTCTAGCCCGGGCAATAAAACAACACCCCTGATCTCTCTCCCTCTTCCTCTTCCTCTCCTTTATTCTTTTTCTTTTTTTTTTTTTATTCTTTTTCTTTCTTTCTCTCTTTCTTCCTCTTAAAAAAAAAATCCATATCTTTACTGTCCAATACAGTCATCACTAGCTACATGGAGATACTGAGCACTCTGTAATGTCACTCCACTAAATTGAGATATGCATTAATTGTTAATTGACCAGATTTCTAAATCTTAGTTCTAAACATTACAGAGTATCTCATTAATAATTTTCATTTGATTACATGTTGAAATAACATTTTGTAAGTAATGTATAAAATTAATTACATGACAAATTAGTTTCCTTTCTGTATGTTTTAGAAGCAGCTATAAGAAAATTTAAAATTGCCTGTGTGATATGTTCCTACTGAAAAGTGCTCTATAGACAATATAAATCAATAGCTTAGACAACATAGATAGTTATTCACTATGTACCTAAGCCTGTAGTGGGGCTTGAAAATCTTCTACCTATAGGGAATAATTACATATCAGACTTATAATGCATTTCTTATCTATGTTTTTTTCTTGGGGAGGTGGGGGACAGCCTCTAACTATGTTGTCCAAGCTGGCCTTGAACTCTTGTGCTCCAGTGGCCCTCCCATCTCAGTTTCCAGATAGCTGGAACTGCAGGCACGCACCACCATGCCCTGTTAACATTTCTGATCTACAGACCTAAAAAAAATGCAATTGCTCCTTGCCTTGTCTCCTTCTTCCTCTATTACTTCCACTATCACTGCCCCCTCTGCCTTCTTTTCCTCTGTCAACTTTGCATCTCCCACCACTCTCTCTGCTCCTGGCCATGTTTTCCATCAGTCACTGTCAGAACTGTCCAGTACTAGAAGACGAGAACATTCCCTGCCGTCAAGATCACTTCACACCCAGCCATGTGGCCTCCTAACACTGTTGGTGTTAATATTATTTCATATTCTTTCTTATTTTTTCTTACAATGGCCTGATTTGTATTACGGAGTTTTGGCCTCAGAAAAGCAGATAATTCTGGTGAGTTTTTAATTCTCCCTTCCTTGAAGAGGTTTATGTTCATGTGTTAGACAAGACATTCAAATGTAAAATGACAGAATTAAAAAGAAAAATGCAATTGAGTGATGAACTGTGTGGGGTGGATTATAAATAACTACGGCTTCTTAAAAAATTAAAGCATAAATTACTGCCTAACAAGATTTCTCTCTTAAATGTCACCAACAGGAGCAGAGTCAACAAGGTTATATCTACACAGTGCCAAAGTAATTGACTGAAATGTCTATTTCAGTCATTGGGGAAATGTTGATTTATAAGAAAACAGAAATATATATTTAAGTTCAACATTTTGATGACTATAAGCAATGGCTTGGATACTATCTCAGATGTCATAAACTTATATACAAGACCAATTTGTTTAATTGCTTGCAAACAATTGGAATATTTACATATCAAAAATTCAAGTCCTTGAGAACTGAAAGAAAAGAATTCTGAAGAAACTCCAAAGCAGGAAACCAGAAACATTTAAAAGCATATAAGCCAGTGTCTCAATTGCAATTGATCTAAGTGGATGAAATATTATTTTCCCAGTGTTTGGTTTGGTATATCTTAATATCAGTCAACTGTTGTAGCTTCCAAAGTCTGTCAATAATGTGTATTAATTAACGTCGATGTCACTTTCTTTCCTAAGTAATGATTTTTCAACCACCTTGTTTACAATTCAAAAGATAGCATTTAACAAGGAGTCATGTCTGTCTGATAAAAAGGATTTTTAAACTTGGTCAAACAAATGTGTGCCACATAGCAGGGCAAAGCTCACCATGTCCCCAAGTCTTAAATCTTCATCCTTTCTGGAAAATCCATGTCATGTAACATTCCGAATGCAATTCACCTTCCAGCTTAACCTTGCCCTTGCCCATAATTATTAAAAGACCTGGATAACAGCAGTAATTTGGTTTGTTTCTGTTCCTGTGGCAGGACAATCGATACTGCTGCAGCATTTCACACATCATCTCCTATTTTCACCATTTTCATTTTAAAGGATCTGCAAGAGTCTGCATAGAATCTATATCCATGAACTTGGGAATATAACAGTAGTTGTCAAGAAATAGATACTCATATCAAAGAAACTGCAATAAAAGCAACAAACTACAAACACTACAAAATAAATAAATAAAAATGTAACAGGGAAAAATGTTCATGATAAATTATTTTCAGTTTTTAGAATCTGTAACTGTGACAATTTTATATCAATCATAACAATATCCTATCGGTACATATTAAAAAATTATTTAACAAGAAAATGTCAGAGTACATTGTTACTGTATGCATGAAGTCTCTGCTTTTCTATGTTGTATGTTTCTATTTTCTGTATTAGAATTCCTATATTTTTTTATATTAGAATATACTTGAATGTATGTGTTGTCTGTAAATGAAATCTAAAACAGACATACTGAAATAATTTTAAAGCTAATTGTTAAGTAGCCATACTTTACAAATATGATTTTACCAATGTAAAGCGTGGACACACAGATACTCAATAATCATTTGTTCAATGAATGAATAAATATCAAAGTTCTGTATTTCTTTTTCCTGGATTTTTCTGTATTTTTTTTTCCTGGATTTTTCTTCCAACACTGCATAGCAAAAACTGGTAATCCATTATGCTATTCAGGCACAATGTAGATTCTCACTCATTCTTTTCACTTTAGACAATGTGGTGCAGAAATGTTTCAAGATATACTATTAATTGAAGATCAAATAATATGAAAAGAGGTGGAAGCTAGAAGGATGAATGATTCATCAAGTCAATTTGATAACATCTGTTCCCTGTAGCAATGAATGCTTCACCAGTAAATCAGCTTTAGGTCTGTTGTTTTATATTTTAAATTTAATGATGAGGAAAAAAAAAAACAAATTTTGCATATGACACCTTCTGGCCATACCACTGCAAACACTAGTGAGGATCACAAAAATGAGAAGCATAGAGTCAAATACCAATAGGTAACAGAATCTGTCTCAATTGAGGATTGAGGTAGATCAACTGAGGATCAACTGATGAAGATAACACAAAAACACACACACAGTATTAGGTGTGATGAAAAGAACACAAATACACACACACAAACACACACTGTTCTCTGTTCTCGCATTGTTATAAAGAAATATCTAAGACTGGGTAATTTACAAAGAAAGGAGGTTTAATTGGCTCACGGTTGTGTGGACTGTACAGGAAACATAGTGGCTTCGGCTTCTGGGGACGCCTCAGGAAACTTACCACTATGGCAAAAGGCACGAAGAGAAAGTAATTATGTCTTAAATGGCCAGGGCAGGAGCAAGAAGTGGTGGAGATGCTATACACTTTTAACACAACCAGATTTCATGATCACTCACTTACTATCACAAGAACAGAACTGAGAGGATAGTGCTAAACCATTCATGAGAACTCCAAACACATGATCCAGTCACCTCCCACCAGTCACTCCCTCCAACACTGGGGATTACAATTCGACATGAGATTTGCTGGGGACACAGATCCAGGCCATATCTCACATACACATGCACTCTGTCTCTCTCCCCCTCTCTCAAATTAACCAGGTAAAATTGAAAATAAATATATGTATAGTCATGTAATAAATCTTTTTTCCTAATAGTGAGTATGGCTTACTGAGGTATTCTCCATAATTTCATTTCATACACTATAGTATTACAAAATTAAGAATACATCTACAAATAACTAGTTGATAAGAACAATGTTTCTGAAGAGTTTATGAATTCATAATTCACCAAGTTTCATTTCTTTCCAAAACGTAGCTAATGAAATACATGACAGTCCTTTACAAGCTTTTTTTCTTCAAATATCCATAACAAAATCAAAGTTAGTTCCCAAAGTTTCTTAGATTCTCTAAACCAGTAAAAGAAAAAGTAAAGTACCATTGCTTTTTATTATAACACTGTGGCCTCAAATGATTTCTCTAGCACTTATTCATTCAAGGAAAATGTCCGTGTGACCCATGCTTTAGAAAATTAAAATGAACAACTGGGAGGTTTATTATATAATTGAAGGCTCGTTATTATATATTGACAGCTTAATACCAGATAATTTCACATTTTATCAATACATCACAAAGTCTCTAATGAACACTACCATCAAATAAATCAAATAACAATGACACAGGGTTTCATAAGATGCTCAATAATGGCTCTAAATACTTTCCAGTAAAGAAAATGAAATTCACCAGGCAATAATCTGATTACAGTGAATTAATGGCTGAATTTCTGGTTTTGCACTTTAGCAAAAATCGTATAAAAAAAAAGTCCTCAAATTCTTCACTGTTATTTAGTCATCAGCAGATACAATGGGCAGGAGAACACTGCAAATATTTTTACCATGATGGCTCTAACATTTAATTAGATATTAATCAAGAACAGGGATCAGAGAGCATCTGCTTTCCTGCTCTTTGTTATAGAACAAGTAAGATTACTGGCAGTGAGATAACCTGATACAACATCATTTATAATTGCTCTTCACATTTTTATTTCTCGAGTTACTACATATAAAATATGTCCTTTTCTGAAGAAATCAAAGGTTGGGCATTAACTCACCAAAACCAATGCTTATTCAGGCAACAAAGTTGGACAGACCAACAAATTACATCATTAATGGACATTTAGGTTGCTTCCAATATTTGGCAGGGTACATAGTAAGTATATATATTTTTGAGGTATATGAGATGTTTTGATACAGGCATGCAATGTGTAATAATTTATATCATCAGGTATAAAGAAAGCAGAAATTAATTTACATTTTATTTACGTAATCAAATTAATTTACATCATCAGGTGTAAAGAAAGCAGAAGAAATCAGGACAGTTCTTAGCCAGGGGGAGGTGGTAGGCTAGAACGAGGCAGCTGCTGATGGCGTGGCCCATGGAATGGGCACTGCTCCCACTTCAGTCTGGGGCGAGCCTTGGTGCGTTTCCCACATGTGTCTCTAATGCCACGTCACCAAGTGCTACAGTCATAAGTAGAGCTCTAGCCTAAAGAACGTGTCAGAATCTTGCCAACTATCTACCATAAAAAATATTTCTGGATTAAGAGTGAAAACTTATTAGGATCATATAATAAGTTATTAGGATCATATAACTGGGCACATTAAATTCACTTAATTTAAACATTTTAGTAATTTTATAAGGTAGATGCCCTTTTTATCTTTATTGCATAGATTTAAAAACAGCCTTAGAAGTTACGTAACTTGATTAAAATCACACAACTTGTAAGGGTCATGAGCCAACCAAAGAGTTCTATTCTTTTGAAACTCGAAACACCATCAAAAGCTAAAATTGTATCAGCAAAATAACAGTTGAGATTATTTAGGAAGGCAGCCTCAGTGGTGAGAGTCCCTTTTGTCCTTCCTACGTGCTTCCAACACTTCCAGTATAAGAATCGGCCATAAGGGTAGATGTGGTCCTTGTTCAAGTAAGAGCGGTCTTCCCACTCAATAAAGTAAATAAAATGCATGCTCTGACATTACCCACACCTCTTCTTAAATTGGTGAATTTAAGATAAGCAATAACAATTGCTGGCAAGGATGTGGAGAGAAGGGAACTCTTGCTCAATGCTGTAAATTAGTACACCCACGATGGAGAAGTTTGGAGGTTCCTTGAAAAACTAGAAATAGAGCTACCATACAATCCAGCAATCCCACTGCTGGGTATATACCCAAAATAAAGAAAATCAATATATTGAAGAAATATCTGCACTCCCATATTGCGCCTCTGTTCACAATAGCCAAAATTTGGAAGCAACCTAAATGTCCGTCAACAGATGAATGGGTAAAGAAAATGTGGCACATGCACAAATAGATTACTTTTAGCCATAAAAAAGAATAAGATTCAGTCATTTGCAACAACATAGATGGAACTGGAGGTCATTAGCTTGAGCGAAAAAGCCAGGCAAGGAAAGACAAACATTGCATGTTTCACTTATTTGTAGGATCTAAAAATCAAAAGAATTGAGAGGCTGGAGATGGTAGTAGGTTGGTTGTGGGGAGATAAAGTTAATAGACACAAGAAATAGAATTAATGAATATGGCCTAATATTTGACAGCACAACAGGGCGAGTCATACTTTAATTTTCATTTTAAAATAACTAAGAATGTTATTGTATTGTTTGTAACACAATGGATAAATGCTTGAGGGGATGGATATCTGATCTTCCATGATGTAATTATTACACATGGCATGCCTGTATTAAAACATCTCATGTACCTCATTAATATATATACCTACTACGTACCCACAAAATTTAAAATTACAACAAAAAGATTTGGTGGATAGTGGCTCCAAAATCAAATTCCCCAGGAAGGAATGAAAAGAAACTAGTTGTAGCATGATGTTGCAGCAGGAATGCAAAAGGAAAGAGATTCAGCTAGAATAAAGGACAATGAAGGCTCTGTCAGTATGGGGCAACAACCTGCTTTAAAAGGCCACTCTTGGGAAAGTGGGTGCCAGGATTTTACAATAATAACAACAACAAATATTCACATTTATGGGAGGTGTACTATGTGCCAGATCTTGCTCCAAGAGATTTAAATTAATTAATTAATCCTCACAACAACTCTAGGGACAGGTAAAAATATTAGCCCATTTCTTAAATGTGAAAACCAAGACACAAAGTAAAATAGCAAGCAAGTGGCTGGAGCAGAAATTAAAACCCAGGCAACCTGGATTCTAACCATATGCTACAAATTCCAAAGACACACCCATATGGCAGCCCCTCAGCCATATGTGATGTTTTCAGGTGTAGAACACAGAGGCCAAATCCTTAATATTGTCTAATTCTACCATGCATTGTATGCTGTCTGAAGAAACCACATGAACCTCTTGATTTCCAGTAAGTCCAATTTCTATGTGTTATTGAAAGTTACTGACAATGATCACTTGAATTATTTCTTGTATAGGGCCAAAAAGAAGTCTATTATCTGTAAGTGTGCAAGTCAAGCAGAAGGGGCATACTTCAAAAAGAAGGGAAAACAGGATTGAGAAATACAAAGGGGAAATTACAAGTACTACTACTATTTGCCTTGTATTTTAAGAGAATCTTCCCTTCAAAAAACTCCAAGCACATTTTTGTAAAACATCATCTTTTCTTTCAAGTATTTAAGGCCAGAAATAAAGCAGTATATTCAACTATAGTGTAGTCATCTTAATGACAGAGCAGTTTTACAAATGTTTAAATTGAATCTAAATTAATTTAAACAAATAGTGCATGGGTAGAATGCCATTTGAATATTTTGCACTGTGTCCTTAATCTCTTTCATTTTTTAGAAAGCTAAAATGAGAATTAATTCTATGTGTAGCTAACATCAAGGAAAATAGAAGAAAACCAATAAAATTCCTCAGAGCTTAGAACTCATCACATGAAACCACCATCTGAAAAGCATAATGAAGTATTCACATTTCTCCCAAAAGGCTTTAATTGCTCCAGCTTCATTATATTTAACATTTTTCTAACTCAGATCACAGCTATAAATCTTGTCACTGATCCTGGCTCAATATTCTCACAGTAGATCATTGCTAGTCAGGTTTGCACCTGCTTTCTGATTGCCTGCACCCATTTCCAAGTTGAAATCAATGAAACCTATTAGCATGTTCTCTACCCTGCACTTTAATTTTGGATAGCAATGTATTATTAATGTAATCATCCCGACAAGCCTTGTTCAGAATCACAAGTAAAATTGAAGGGTTCGCAATAGAGAACTTTCATAAGAATACTTATTAAATTGTATTGAAATCTAAATAATTGAATGCATATTTGATATAAAATTTAAATTGAAATGAATCACACCAAAGTAGAGAGCCATCAATGGAGATCAGTGATCCTTTATACCTTTGAAAGACAAAACATGATTACAGCCATGTATCACTGGATTCATGACACAATCGAGATCATTTATTTCTACATTTGAAGATGACTGCTCCTTTTTCTCTTTAATGTTTTATGCTGGGTATTTTCTATTAAAAAAGAATCCTTCTTCTTGAAATAAGCTAAATGGTATAGTGTCTCTAGTGTGTCTTCCTCAAAGTTTAAATCACTAGATGCCAGATACTAATTTTATATGATAACAAGTACAAACCCTAAAGAGAATAATTAGTAAAGGTGTTGAAGAACTCATGCGCTGCTGAAGAAGACAGGAATTTTAATGTAGCAGAATTATCAATTACAAGAAAACATTTGGTTAATTTGTTATTTAATTTGTCTCACCACTAACCTTCTGCTATTAGAAGATTAATGTTCACTTTCCTTAGAACTTACCTTCATAAATATTAATATGGGAACATAATCATTGTAATTAAAAATAAATATTAATTTCCAACATGCACTAGGTTATTTAAGTAAATTCACTTTCTACACTCTGAGTGTTGGCAATCTAAAAGTCACCAAAACAGACATCATAGAAGAGTAAGCAGCAAAGGGATGTTAAGGAATGCTTGTCCTACACACAAGCAGCTGCCTATTTAGTCTGAGCATATCAAAGAGACTAGGAAAGGGAAAAACTTAAAAAACTGTAAGATCATTGTGACTTCACCCATATTCTTAGAGAATTCAGAGTCACTTTACTAGGCAGTGAAATTTGAGAATCCTGAATATCTTATGGATGGGTTTGGCAGTTTGGGGGCAGGGACTGATAATGTGATACAGCAATCAACTCCATACATACATAAGGTGTTTTGCTTTGTACCTAAAATAGTGCACTTCTCCTAAAGTTACAGCAGCCTCTCCAAAGAAGCCACCTGTTTTGGGTGGGGCTTTTTTTTAGAAGTCTGCTTACATTTTCTGTCATATATAAACCATCAGCAATAGAAAATATGTTTTAGGGGTATTGAATGGGGAAAAAATACTTGGAAGTTTCTTACAGTAATTCAAGCAAGAAATTGTGAGAGCCAAACAGGTTAAATGCAGTGAGGATGAAAAGAATGTACCTAAAATAGAATTACAAGATCAAATTGCTTAGGATATGTGATGGCTTAGATATATGCATGAGCAAAAGGGTGGAACCAAGCAAGAATGATACGCCATTTTCTAGTTTTGGTGAATTGAAAGATAGTGGATTCCTCCAACCAAAATAAATAGGAAAAACGATTCACTAAGGGCATGATGGGTTCAGTCCAAGACTTCATGAGATGCCCAGGTAGAGATATCCTGTAGGATTTTCATGCTTGAAATCCCAGTGAGGCATCTGGACTGGAGACAGATTTGCAGCTATCACAGCTTTTAGTGCTGTCAAACAGAAATATAATGCAAATCACATAAGAAGTTGTACATTTTCTAACAGTAACATTTAAAACAGTAAAAAGGAACAAAAGGAGTTATATTTGATTGTACCCAATGTATACAAAGTTTCTTTCTAGCACATGGCACTAGCCACATTTCAAGTGCTAAGTAGCCATATGTGGCTACTGGCTACAGTGTTATACAGCGTAGACTTGTGAACAGTTTGAAGGCTTGAGTAGGGATGTCTTACTTAGAAAGTTCAAGTAGAAGAAGAGGGGGGACTAAGAATAGGACCTTGGATAATGCCAGTAGAAAGGGCAAAAAAAAAAACAGCTTACAACTGAGATAAGAAGAAACGTTCAAGAAAACACAAGAACTGGGGAAAAATAGAAACCAAAGAAAGGAGATTTTCATGGAAAAGAGATTAACGAATAGTCTTTGTACAAGCAAGTCCAATTAGGCAGAACTTACAACCCTATACAACTGATAATTTTGACATCACAGTAGTCTACAGCAACAGAAGTTAGGGCAGATCCAAGTTTTGTGGGATCTAAAAATTAATCTATTCTGGAGTCCCCATTAAAAGGACAAAACTATGAATACAAAATCCAATAGGCCCCACAAAGGCATAGGAAATGATTTGTGTAATGAGGGGCCCCGAATTTGAAGCTTCAGTACTTTCATGGAAATCCATCTCCAAATGAGTACAATATTGCAATGAAAATCACAAATAGGGAAATTCTCAGGCAAGTTAAAAAGAGATGGAAGATTTCATGGTAACGATAGGCAGGATTAAGATGAAGATTCAGATAAAGTACCATGCAACATAAAATGCATCATGAATTAAAAGGGAGTGAGGTTGCCACAGAGTCAAGAATCGAGGTTAAGATGCAGCTTAATGTCATTGAAAAACAGCCCATGCAGAACATCTGCAGACTGGACTTTCTACTGGATATTCTAAAGACAAAAAAAAATCTCAATAAGTGCTAGGTTCCTCCTCTCAGATTAATTCAGATTACACAAAAACATCTTCAAGTTTTTTTCTTTTAATTTTTACTGAAAAATAATAGTACATATATTTATTTGACATAATGTGATGTTTTGATATGTTTACATTACGAAATGAGTAAGTAAATCAAGCTAATTAACAAATTGATCAGCTCACATACTTACTATTTTGGTGGGTGAAAACATTTAAAATCTACTATTTTAGTAACTTTGAAATATATAATGCATTTTTATTATAGTCACCATTCTGTGCAATCGATCACTAAAGCATATTCTTCGTTTCCAGCGGAAACTGTGTATTCTTTGATGAACATCTTTCCTCCCTCATCCACCTCTCTTCCCCCAGCCTTTGGTGACCAGCAATATACTCTCTACTTCTATAGGTTTGACTTTGAGATTCCACATAAGTGAGATCATGTGCTATCTGGCTTTCTGTTCCTCCTTATTTCACTCAGCATAATTTCTTCCAGGTTCATTCATGTGATTACAAATGACAGAATTTCCACCTTTTAAAAAGCTGAATAATATTCCATCGTGTAGACACAATACGTAGCATTTTCTTTATCCATTCATTTGATGATGGGCATCTAGGTTGCTTCCATATCCTGGCTACTGTGATTAATGCCGCAATGAATATGGGAGTGCAGATTTTCTGGGGCATACTAAATTTAATTTCTTTGGATATACACTCAGAAGTGGAATTCCTGGGTCACAAGGTCATTCTGATTTTAGTTTTCTGAGAAACCTTCATACTGTTTTCCACAGTGGCTGTATAAATTTACATTCTTACCAATAGTACACAAAGAAAGAGTCTCTTTTCTCCACATCCTTACCATTTACATTTTGACTTTTTGATAACAGTCATTCTAAGAGATGTGCAATATTTCATCACACGTTTTATTTGTATTTCCCTGGTAATTTGTCATGTTGAATGTTTTTTTCATGTATCTGTTGGCCATTTGTATGTGTTTTATTTTGAACAATATATATTTAGGTCCTCTGCTTATTTTTTAATTGGGTTCTTGGTTTTTTTCATTAAGTTGCTTATACACTTTGGATGTTAACTCCTTATCATATGCATGGTTTGTAAATATTTTCTCCCAATCCAAAGGTTGTCTCTGCCTTTTAATGTTGCCTTTGATGTGCAGGAGCTTTTAAGTTTGATGCAATGCCATTTATTTATTGTTGCTTTTGTTGCCTGTATTTTGCGGGGGTCATGTACAAAAAAGCTTTGCCCAGAGTAAAGTCATGGAGCATTTCCTCTGTTTTCTGATAGCAGTTTTATAGTGTCAGGTCTTATGTTTAAATCTAATCCATTTTAATTGATTTTTGTATATGGTATAAGATAAGGGACTAATTTCATTCTCCTATATGCAAATATCCAGTTTTCCCAACACCATCTATTCAAGAGGCTGTCCTTTATTCATTGTGTGTTCCTAGCACCTTTGTCAAAAATGAATTGACCATAAATGCATGAGTTCATTTCTAGGCTATTCTGTTCCATTGGTCAATGTGTGTTCTCATGCTTGTATCATTTTGATTACTATAGTTTTGTAATACATTTTGAAGTTGGGTGGTGCTATGCCTCTAGCTTTGTTCTTTTTGTCCAAGATAGTTTTTGCTATTTGGAGTCTTTTGTGGTTCCATACAAATATTAGAATTGTTTTATTTTTCTGTGAAAAATAACATTGTTATTTTGATAGGGATTGCATGAATCTGTAGATCACCTTGGGCTGTATGGACATTATAACAATATTAATTATTCCAATTCATGAACATGAATAAATTTCTATTTATTTGTATTGTCTGCTAGTTATTATTGTTTTATAGTTTTCGGTAAATAAATTTGGTTACCTCCTTGGTTAAATTTTATTCCTAAGGATTGTTTTTTATGCTATTATGAATGGGACTGATTTGTTAGTTTCTTTATCACATAGTTGGTTGTTAAAGAAACACTGATTTTTGTGTATTGCTTTTGTATCTTGCAACTTTACTAAATTTATTAGTTCTGATTTTTCTTTTTGTGAAGTTTTTAGGATTGTTGACATATAAAGATCAGGTTATCAAAAAACAGAGACAATTTTACTTCTTTTTTATTTGGATGGCAAGCAATTTCCTTAAATGAGACATTAAACCACAGACATAAAAGATTTTATCAGCCTTTTCCCCATGTTCCTCCTAAATGCTTCTAGCCCATGTAACTTTTCTATTATCCTTTTGTTTCTACTTAATTTTCAGAGTTCATAAAAATGAATTTTTATAAAATCTTCAGTGCTCCTAAAAATGTAAATACAGGCTTATATCACCCATTTGCCATATTTATTCTCAGAATGAAGCTATATATTTTAATTCTGTATAATTTAGAAATCTAGCCAAGCATAGGCATCTACAAATTTTTGAGTAATGCTTGTGGGAACTCATATATTAAATGAATGAAAGATTAAAATAAAGATTCTTTGCAATTTCAAAAAATAAAGCTTTCATTTAGAGTGGTCCTCTGCCATATGGGACCACCTGGCTGCTTAGAGCAAAATCCTATCACCATGACAACTGAGCTCAAACTTTCCATAATGTCTTTGGGATTCTTATGATATACTCTTTTTTCAGCCTATTTTTTCTCCCCAAAAATGGGTTATTAAAGCTACTCTTCACAACTATTCCTATATCAAAATGGAAAAAGCAATTATCAGACTGCCCTTCAATGACCTTTAGAAGTAATCAAACACACAGAAAAAAATCTCTATAAAACTCCTTCAGTTGAATTAGAATGGCTGCGGACTGCTGGGAAATTGCAACAGTCTCAAATGGGAAGATAGAATCTTAATACTGCGGAGCACTTTAGAATGTATACAACAGATAGACAGATACAAATATAGATATAAAACCAACCTATTTGGACCCTAAACAACTACTAAGAGGTAAGAATATTTTTTCTTATTTTATAAATGAGGAAATGGTGATTCAAAGAAGTAAATGACTTGCCCTGGATTTGAACAAGAGGAGATTTCGAGATTTCTGACATCACTGCTCATGATCTTCCCTAGAATCACAGGTTTCAATCAGTCAAAGAGTGAATCAGAGCCAGAGAATAAAAAATAACTTACTGGCTCATTCATTCATCTGCCAATTACCACTCACTGAATTCCAATGAGCCGGTTAGGTCTGTTTTGGCCAAAAAGCTGTAACAATGCACATGACTTGAGCCACACAAACAAATGATACTGATTAGTAGCAAGAGTGTTCTTTACCCCTAAAAGTGAGCAACTGTCTCGTTAAAA
>NW_016107822.1:29276-36553 GCF_001604975.1 Cebus imitator | reverse complement strand
TTGTTATTCTTTATGTGGATTTTCGAGTTTGTAGGTTCTCTCATTTTCCCTTTTAAAACATTCCAGGAATTTGGTCTTCGGAATGTTTCAGCTCATTGATACAAAAATCTAGGAGTCCCATGAGAATTATTAAGTGGGATAGGATCCTTAACTATCTCATATGTATTTTTAATTTGATATTCGGTGAACTATAAGCTATTATAGCCCCACCAGTTGTGACATGCAATACCTATGTAAGCTTAATCAAGAAAAACATATCAAAGTCAGTGCATTGGGTAAATTATAGTATTCAGTCATCAGAGAAAGCCTCGGATCAAAGCAAAATTAATGCCATTATTATGTGCTTTTCAAAGTGAAATTGGAAATAAGGCTTCAATAACAGTTGCAGCAAGGCAAGAGAATTGCTGCAAGTAAACAATGCAAATGACACTTATTCTTACCCAAATGCCAAACATCTAAGTATATTCACAATGATAGTAACAAAAAAAAGGTGAAAAAAAGATATTTTTCTAACAAATTATACATGAACACCAGTGGAAAGCTCTCTTTCTAGGTCTATTTTATATTTGTCTATGGCCAGCTGGTGTTTGTGGTACTATAATGGACAGATATATGTAAGCCTTTCCTTTTTACCATCCAAATGGAGAAAACTGCTCCTCTAAGGAATGCTATTTCTGAGGAGGCCTCAAGGTACATTGGGAGGCTCTTCTCCCACCTCACCAACCCTGCTGCTCTGAGTGTGTCTGTGAGTGCTATGATTTCATATCAGTGAGGAATGTTAGCCACTTTGAATTCCTTAATTGTCTGCTATTTCACAGAAATGAGGATGGGCCAAAATAGTATGGGAACCACAAAGTCTCCCCTCCTTCCATATCAGGTAAAAGACCTGTGTTTATATTTTGTTTCTTTGCTTTTTGGTGCTACCCAACTAATCATTTTCCTCGTGATGAGAACCAGGCTGTGATGACAACAGCATTTTTCAAGAGAATCTCCTGAAACCCGCTCTCAACAACTTTGGATAGAGTCCAACCTACATACCACTTTAGATGATGACATCATCTTAAACTAGGCCTTCAAAATGGATATTTAGTTACATGAAATGAATGGACATAAGTCAGGTTCTTTCCTAAAATTCATTTTCTAAATGGCACTCTTAAGTGTGACAAAAATCTGTTGAAATATTGTTTTCCCTTGCAATTTCTTATTTGAGAGATTTGGACTGGCTCTCCTCAAAAGTAATTTTGAGAAGCCTTGAGGTGGGGAAAAATGAATGCCTGTTTAGGAAGCAGACAGAGATCTAGGGACTGATGCCTGCTCGGCATTAGGGAGGGGGTCAGAGCCTAGCAGGCGGACTGCTTCAAGATACACAAAGATAGGGAAAATCCTAGCTCCTGTGGCTCCTGGATTCTCAACTTTAAGATTCCCGAGCCCAAATTATAGCATGCAATGAATGGAATAAGAATCCAAAGAAAACATTTGGTTTGAAACTGATGGCATCCCTTACTACCACACACTAATGAAGGAAGACATGAGGACGCACCATCGTGTTTCTGGGTATGGATAAGCCTGGAACCTCAGCACAACTCTGAGGGAAGGAGAGTGCAGAACATTTGTAAATGAGCTTCAATTTCCCACCATACCACTGGGATCTGCAAATTGGAATTCAGTTACTGACAAAACACAAAGAAATATAGTATTTTCAGTACACATAAGTTTATAGACTGTGATTCTAGGCAGTTACCTGGTTTGATATTTTTCTGGGGGCATGTCAAAATCAAACACCTGCCATTTGAAGACCCCTGACAACCACAGCCTCACAGAAAGTTGAAGCATCAGATAATGTCATGGGTCATCTAATGGCTTATTTCGCATTGTCATTCAAGTTGAGTCACCCCTCTAGGGAACAAACTAACGTGTATATATGACACAAACATGGAAAATGTCTCAACATTAAGATCTGAGACACTTCTAAGAGAATGTCATCTTTGATTTGGTTATATGTGGAGATCACAGGTAAATGCCTTCAAAAGCCCTTGACTGAGCCAAATTTGACAGTTACAATAACTAAAAAGAAACTGCTAGCCAATGAAATGACACTACCACATGTATCAGAAAGTAAAGAAACATCTTGTATAAATAATTAATATATGTATGCAAAAAATTTTGCCAACAGACAACAGAAAACAGGAAATATGTTTCATATGACTTGAACAATTAAAATTACCATTTTTACAGGTGGCAAAATGTTAAGAATATGGAATGTAGTCTGTATGGGAAAAAGAACCACCTTTAGAGATTTTGTCATTCAATATAAGTCTGAGTGGAATTCGTAACTTATCATAGAAGATCACACTGCCAAGCATCAAGTATTATTAATTACTCACATGAAAGAAGGTTCTGAAAAAAATGCACAGAAACTGTGTCATGTTCTAGAGAAAAATGCCTCAGGACCTGAAGTACATGGCTATAAAGACTTTAAAATCAGACTGTCTGATTTTAATCCTAGCTTTGCCACTTGCCAGCTACAAAAGCTTTACCAAGTGGTAGAAACCTTTCTGAACCTCAGTTTCTGCATCTACAAAATGGGGATAACGAGAGTATCCAGATTTGAAGATTATTTTGAAATTCACACGAGAAATGGGGGTAGAGCACTATGCTGAGGTGCAGTGCTGGCACACAGCCCTCAAAAGATGTTAGAGTGTTGTTATTACTATTATGACTCATAAACAGCTATAAATGAAAACCTCGAGCTGGCTGTTTTCTGCATGTCAGCAGATTTATTCAATCCTTATTTTTCAAGCACCTATTATCCATGTAGGGAATATAGCACCAAAAAGAAAGGCAAGCTCTCTCCGTCTCCATGGATCTTTCATTCTAGTGGCAAGATGGAAAGACAGACAATAGGTACACAAACAAATCAACAGAGTGACAGTATTATCCAAAGCAGCTGAGGTGATAGTGACAGGAGTGTTCCTTCATTTTGATATCAGGGAAGGAGAAGTCTCTGAAAAAACAGACATTTTGGCAGATCTCCAAACTATATAAAGTCTCCTGCCTAGTGAAAGATCTGGGTCAAGAGCTTCTTGGGAAGCAAATATTAAATTCAGAGGCCCTAAGGCAGGAAGGAGCCTCAGGGGCCTCCAGAATAGTTCTTTCTCAAAATTGTCATAACAGGAGGTACCAATAGAAACTTCTTTGCTAATATGCAGCATGGATCTTCAGGGAGGTTTCTGCTTCCTACAGCTATCTGTAGAGTCCAAAGCCTTAACCAAGAACCTACATCAATTAGCATAATCATTCTCTATTATTGTGGAGTGTACAAAATGGGTCAATGTGTTTATTCTATCTCAAATCTCTATAGCAATCTCACCTCACCAATAGTCATACAGTGTTTTTGCTCATCATGAGCATACACCTAACCACATCTAAGTTTAGGAAACTGGGGGACTGGGATTTTATCCAAGCAAACACGTAATGGGGAAGAGACTATTACAGTTTTCCCAAAGTTCCTTGTTAAACATGGTTTTCAAGAGGACTTCTAAAGTCAGCAGAAGTCAACCTTGTTCAATTATTTGTGGGGTAATTCTCTATCCAGACATTCTTTAAAAAACAGGACTCAGCAAACTGACACAAGAACAGAAAACCAAACACCGCAAGTTTTCACTCATAGGCAGGTGATGAACAATGAGAACACTTGGACACAGGAAAGAGAACGACACTCACTGGGCTAGGTGGGGGGTGAAGGGAAGGGACAGCGGGCAAGTGGGGAGGATGGAGAGGGATAACACCAGGAGAAATGCCTCCTGTAGGCAATGTGGGGCGGGGGGGATGGAGACAGCAAACCACCATGGCATGTATGTACCTATGCAACAATCCTGCAGGATGCAGGATGTGTACATGTACCCCAAAGTCCAAAGTACAATAAAAATAAATAAATAAATAACCCAGGACTAATAAAAATGGATTCTGCTTTACCTACTCTTAGCTTGCTTTCAACCACATGGATTAGTCTTTACTCAAGACTATGAACTTGAACGCCAGAGGGTCCACATCATTAAAGGCTCACAGTGAGCCAGTGATTAATTTTAAAGACATTGTTCCCAGAGTGACTGTCAAAGGGGTAGAACTATTAGATGCATCACCTCGAGGGGCATCAAGCATTGTCTTTAAATCTGCATCTCACCACAGTCTCAAGAGAAGAACTCAATATTCTTTTTGGCCAACTACAAAGTGAAATCAATTGGGATTCCTGACACATGAATTGTATCAACATAGAGAAAGTCACAGAAGGGCACCATATTGCTTCTGAGAGAAATTAGGCATTATATATTTGAGAGAGAAATTTTATGTAGTATCAGTGTCTTTTTGACCTTTTATCTTCTTGTAATTACTAATGGAAGTATTTAAGGAGAGACAGTCAGATTCATTTAACATAAAATAGAAACTGAGAGAATTCCCAAATTACAGGTCTTTTCGTTTTGTAAAGTTTTTGTTCTTTTTTATTATTTCTGTTTATATTCTTTCTACCCTGGCCACCCCAGTCTATGATAGTGACGTCCCCATTTTTTCCACTCTATAGTGTGTTGTTATTCTCAGTAAAGCAGGTCAACCTGCTATATGGAGTCAAATTTTCAATATTTGATCCTTCCGTTTGATTTTTTTTTCTCTTACTATCAGCAATCTCAGTATTACCATGGATCCTTAAGTCCAAAAGTAACTTGGGAAAAATAATTGATAATTATCACATAAGAGGTTAAGTTAAAGAGCTGCTTTAGCACTGAAAATATGCAACTAAACAATGAACCAGACAAAGTTAAAATGAATGTCTGGGTGCCTTAGTTTTTGCAAGCAAGTTGATGCAGAAAATTCAGATATGAGAAATGATTACCAGATTTCTTTTGATTACACAGTGTTTTCTTTCTCATTACTTTAACTGTATACAAGTATATCATGTGCCCTTAGAAAACCCAATAAAACATTGATTTCCTTATAGTTGTTGCATGTTTGTCCACAAAGCCAGTTAAATGACTTCTCCTAGGGTCCATTTCTAAAACTTGAAATAACTGGACAACATTATAGTGACAAGAGCATCGTAAAACATAAAGAGTTTTCAAAATAGCAAGTATTTTTCCTCACCTTTTTTAACAACTAAACTAGAAGAATTGAAGCACAGAAGATTATCAAATGGGTGGGTTTCATCTGAGCTCTTCCAAATATTAAATACACTTTCCATAAAAACTGCACTATTAGGTCTCAGCCTTAGAACAAATACTCATACAACGGACATCCTCATCTGATCCTCATCTAGAGCAAAATAGAATCACTGCTCAAAAGCCCTCACAGATGCCACATTCCTATGAATCTGGGAGTTAACAATGACTCTCCTTTCACATAAGAAAGAAAAAAAAAAGTAATGTCCTTGTCTACATGGATGAAATGGATGGTTTTAGATTAAAAACAAGATACAAAACATACATCCACACACATAGTTTCATATTATCTCAAGTGATAATAGAACCCCCAAAATATCAATCCAAAATATTTCAGACATGGTCACTTTTCCAGGAAGATTTAAAAGTTTTTATAATATACAAAAATTATATATTATATATATTTAGTGGGATAATCTATATTTATCATAATATTTATACCAGATACACTATGATGACATTAATAACTAATATTGATTGAGTACATGTTTAATAAAAGGCAGCATATTTTTAAAATCTCATTTAATCCTTATCACATTATTATTATTATTTATTTTACTTTAAGTTCTGGGATACATGTGCAGAACATGCAGGTTACATATGTATACCTGTGCCATGGTGGTTTACTACACCTATCAACCCATTATCTAAGTTTTAAGTCCTGCATGCATTAGATATTTGTCCTAACTCTCTCCCTCCCCTTGCTCCCAACCCCCCAACATATCTAGTGTGTGATGTTCCCCTCCCTGTGTCCATGTGTTCTCATTTTTCAGCTACCACTTATGAGTGAGAACATGAAATGTTTGGTTTTCTGTTCCTGTTATCACATTATTATTAAGTTAGTATTAGTACTGTTGTTATTCTCACTTTCCAGCTAAAGAATCTGAGAATCAGAGTTTCAGTAATTTTTCTTGGTTTTATCATCTATAAAATCGATAAAATAATACCTGCAAGATAAGGTTAGAAGTAATAACTAAAACAATTAATGTTTGTCAAAAGGTAGAACAGTATCTGATACATAGCAGTGTGTGTGTTTGCTATTATAGTTAACAGTAGCAACAATTGTAGTAAGTTGACCAACATCCCACAACTGTCACTGCATAATAGTTGAAATAGAAGGTGGAACCTCAGTCTTGCAAAGTCCAGCTCATAACCACTGCTCTACATTGTCTATCATCACAAACAATCAGGGCATTGTAGAAAGAGCTCATCAAATGAAGTATTGTAGAACATCCCCATATAGTGCATGAGAATGATGGGCCATGATTAATTGTGGTGATAGTACAAAAAGAAAGAGCTAATTATTGGGGTGAACAAGGCCCAGGTTATTTAGGGCTTGACAGACCATAACCAGCTTCCTGAATTGGACTTGCAGGCAAATTGGCAGCCAAAGCCCATGGAGTGAAGCACATCAGTATAATGTGCTCCCTGTGGCTCACTCACTTAGCACTTTATCCCAGAGTTTGTTCTATTTGCTTAGTTTAGAAGTCAATAAAGCTGTGCACAGAGCTGCTAAGCACACATAAAACGCAAAAATACAACATGTCGAGAAAAAATAAAGAAAAGAAAAAGAACACTGCTGTTCTTTCTGAACCCTCGGGTTCTAGCCACAGTCCAGGAAGGTCCTATTGACAAAAATATGCCCTTGACACCTTACTGGATGGTAAGCTTCCTACTGATAAACAACCTCCTTTAAGACTATCTTAGTTACAGGTTGTAACTCCTAGATGTGGTCACTAAATGCAGCTGAATAAAGAGACACTTGGCCACCATGAGTGGAAAACTTAGAAAACTTGAACTTCAACTTTAGCCCTTTCTCAGGAACTATTGCTCTTACGCATTACACAAAAATCAACTCAAAATGAATACAAGACCTAACTTTAAGACCTAAAACCATGAAACTCCTTGAAGAAAAACAGGGCAGTAAAAAGAGGGAATCCTTCCCAAATCATTTTATGAGATCAACGTCATCCTGATACCAAAACCTGTCAGAGACTCAACAAGAAAAGAAAACTTCAGGCCAGTATCCATGATGAACATAGATGCAAAAATCTTCAATAAAATACT
>NW_016107822.1:0-26961 GCF_001604975.1 Cebus imitator | reverse complement strand
AAAAGAAAAAAAAAAAAAGAAGAACAGGGCAGAAGCCTCTTGACATCAGTATAGGCAATGATTTTTTGAATAGCACACCAAAAGCTCAGGCTACAAAAGCAAAAATAAATAAATGGGACTACATCAAACTAAAAAGCTTCTGTGCAGCAAAGGAAACAATTAATAAAATGAAAAGAGAGCCTACAGATTGGGAGAAAATATTTGCCAACCTATATGTGATAAAGGGTTAATATCCAAAATATATAATGAGTTTACACTGCTCAATAGCAAAATAAAAAAATAATAACCCAAAGGATCTGAACAGACATCTCTCTAAAGAAGATGTAAAAATAACCAACAGTTATATGAAAAGTTGCTCAACATCACTAAACATCAGGGAAATGCAAGTCAAAACTGCAGTGAGATATCACCTCATACAGTAAGGATAGCTATTATCAAAAATACAAGAGGTAATCCCCTCCCTCATCAGTAGAAAATTTGTCTTCCATAAAACCGGTCCCTGGTACCAAAAAGGTTGGGGACCATTGCCATTAACCATCCTCCCATTCCACTCCTCTTCATTACCCTTCCCAGCCTCTGGTAACCATCATTCTACTCTCTATCTCCATGAGCTCAACTGTCTTAATTTTTAGCCCACACAAATAAGTGACAGCATTCAAAGTTTCTCTTTCTGTGTCTGGATTATTTCACATAACACAGTTAAACTCCACTTCCATCCATATTGTTGCAAATGACAAGGTCTTATTCATTTTTGTGGATGAACAGTACTCTATTGTGTATAAGTAACACATTCTCTTTATCCATTATCAATTAATGGACATTTAGATTTCTTCTACATCTTGGCTATTGTGAATAGCTGCAATAAACACAGTAGTGTAGATTCTCTTGGATACACTTATTTCCTTTCTTCTGGGCATATACCTAGCAGTATATGGGTTGCGATCATATGGTACCTCTATTTTTAGATTTTTTGAGGAAACTCCAAACTGTTCTTCATAGTGGTTGTACTAATTTACATTCCCACCAACAGTGTACAAGGGTTCCCTTTTCTCTACATCCTTTCTAGCATTTGTTATTGCCTGTCTTTTCAATAAAAGCCATTTTAACTTGGATGAGATAGCATCTAATTGTAGCTTTTACTTGCATTTCTCCAATTTAGCACACCTTTTCATATACATGTTTGCCATTTGTATGTCTTTTGAGAAATGTCTATTTAGGTCTTTTGCCCATTATTTGATCAGATTATTAGACTTTTTCATATAGAGTTGTTTAAGTTCCTTGTATGCTCTGGTTATTAAACGCTTGTCAGAAGGATAGTTTGCAAATATTTTCTCCTATTCTCTGGGTTGTGTCTTTACTGTACTGATTGTTTCCTTTGCTGTTCAGCTTTTTTACTTGATGTGATGTCATTTGTCTATTTTTGCTTTGGTTGGCTGGGCTTGAGAGGAATTACTCAAGAAATCTTTACCCAGTTCAATGTCCTGGAGAGTTTCTATTATGTTTTATTTTAATAGTTTCTTAGTTTGAGGTTTTAAATTTAAGTCTTTAATCCATTTTTATTTGATGCTTATTTGTGGCAAGAGATAGCAATCTGGTTTCATTCTCCTGAATATGGATATCCAGTTTTCCCCCACCCTATTAATTGAAGAGATTGTCCTTTTCCAAATGTATGTTCTTGGTTCCTTTGTTGAAAATGAGTTAATTGTAGATGTATGAATTTGTTTCTAGGGTCTCTATTCTGTTCCATTGGTCTATGTGTCTATTTTTATGTCAGTAACATACTGTTTTGTTTACAGTAGGTCTATAGTATAATTTGAAGTTAGATAACATGATTCCTCCAGGTTTGTTCTTTTTGCTCAGGGTAGCTTTGGCTATTCTGGGTTTTTCTGGGTTCCATATAAATTTTAGGATTGTTTTTTCTATTTCTGTGAAGAATGTAATTGGTATTTTGATGGGGATTGCATTGAATCTGTAGATTGCTTTGGGTAATATGGCCATTTTAACAATATTGATTCTTCCAATCCATGAACATAGAATATTTTTGCATTTTTTGTGTCTTCTTAAACTTCTTTCAATGTTTTATTGCTTTCATAGAGATTTTTCACTTCTTTGGTTAATTACTATGTATTTAATTTTATGTAGCTATTATAGATGGGATTACTTTCTTGATTTCTAACATTGTTCATTGTTGGCATATGTAAGTGTTACTTATTTCTGTATGCTGATTTTACATTCTCCAACTATACTAAATTTGTTTATCAGTTCCAATAGTTTTTGGTGAAGTCTTTAGGTTTCTGCAAATAGAAAATCCTATTATCTGCAAACAAGGATAATTTGACTTCTTTTATTTAAATTTGGATGCCCTGTTTTTCTTTCTTTTTTCTGACTGCTCTACCTAGAACTTCCAGTACTATGTTGAATAAAATTGTTGAAAGTGGACATCCTTGTTATGGTCCAGATCTTAGAGGAAAAGCTCTCAGTTTCTCCCTATATAGTATGATATTAGCTGTAGGTCTGTCATATATATCTTTTATTATGTTATGTTCCTTGTATCCTGATTTTGAGGAGTTTTATCATGAATTAATATTGAACTTTATCAAATACCTTTTTGGCACAATTGAAATAATTATAAATGATCTGGCCAATGCTGAAGGTGGGATGTTGAAGCCTCCGGCTATTATTGTACCAGCGTGACTCTCTTTAGCTCCAATAATATTAGCTTTATATATCTAGATGCTTCAGTGTTGGGTGCATATATATTTAAAACTGTTATATCCTCTTGCAGATTTGATCCCTCTATCATTCTATAAACACCTCCTTTGTCTCATTTTATAGTTTTTGTCTTGAAATTCATTTTATCTTACATAAGTATAACTATTTCTGCTTTTCTTGATTTCCATTTGCATGAAATATCTCTTTCCATCCCTTTATTGTCAGTCTATATGTGTCTTTATATATGAAATGTGATTCTTGTGAGCAATAGATAGTTGGATCTTGTGTTTTGAATCCATTTATCCACCTCTGTCCTTTGATTGGAGAGTTTGGTACATTTACATTCAATGTTATTACTGATAAGGAAGGACTTAACAAGTCTTTACCAATAGTAAGAACTTAATAGTAAGTGTCTGCCATTTTGTTTTCTTTTCCTTTTCTTTCTTCTTCTTGTTCTTTTAGTAAAGGTGATTTTGTGGTTTTCTCTTCTTTCCTTTGTCTTCCTTTCAATAAAGGTAATTTTCTCTGATAGTATGTTTTAATTTCTTTCTTGTGTGTCAATTGCACATTTTTTTAAATTTGAGGTTACCATAAGGCTTGCAAATAGCATCTTATAATCCATTTTAAACTGATGACACCTTAACGCTGATTACATAAACAAAGAGAAAACTAATAAAAACTCTGCACTTCAATATCATTCTGCACACCACTTTTTAACTTTTTATTGCTTTTATTTACATCTTATTGTACTATGTCTTAAAAGGTTATTATTTTTGTTCAATTCATTGATTCATCTTTCTACTCAAGATATGAGTAGTTTACCCACCACAATTATGGTGTCATAATATTCTGTGTATTTACATTACTAGTGAGTTTTGTGCCTTCAGATGATTTATTGCTTATTAACATTCTTTACTTTCAGATTGAAGGACTTCCTTTAGTATTTCTTGTGGGACAGGTCTGGTGTTGAAATCCTCAGCTTTTGTTTGTCTGGAAAAGTCTTACTTCTTCTTCGTTTTTGAAAGATACTTTCACTGAATATACTATTCTGGGAGAAAAATGTTTTGTCTTGTCTTCAGCACTTTAAATACATCGTGCCACACTTTCCTGGCCTGTAAAGTTTCAACTGAGAATTCTTCTGTAAGACATATTACAGCTCCAATTTTTGTTATTTCTTTTCTCTTGCTGCTTTTAGAATGTTTTCATAATCAAACTCCTAAAGGTAATGGATAATTAAATGTCTTGAGGTAGTTTTATTTGGGTTAAGCCTGCATGGTGTTCTTTGACCTTCTGTTACTTAAATACTGGTATCTTGCTCTAGGATTGAGAAGTTCTCTGTTATTATCACTTCAAACAAACTTTCTACTCCTGCCCTCTCACTACCTCATCTTTAAGGCCAATGACTCTTAGATTTGCCTATTTTCTAGATCTTTCAGGGATGCTTCATTCTTTTTCATTCTTCTTTCTTTTGTCACCTCTGTCTTTTCAAACAGGCTGTTTTCAAGCTCACTAATTCTTTATTCTGCTGGGTTAACTCTTCTATTAAGAGACTGGTACATTCTTCAGCATGTCAACTACATTTTTTCAACTCCAGAATTTGTGCTTGATTCTTTTTTAGTCATTTCAATCTCTTTGTTATATTTACCTGAGAGGATTCTGAACTCCTTCTCTGTATTACCTTGACTTTTACTGGATTCCTTCCTCAAAACAGATATTTTGAAGTCTCTGTCTGAAAGATCACATATCTCTGTCCCTCCAGGACTTGTCACTGGTTCCTTATTTAGTTCAATTGGTAAGGCCATGTTTTCCTGGATGGCCTTCATGCTTGAGGATATCTGTTAGCATCTGGGCATTGAAGAGTTAGGTATTTATTAGTCTTTGCAGTTTGGTCTTATTTGTACCTGTCCTTCTTAGGAAGGCTTTCCAGGTATTCAAAGGGACTTGGGTATTTGGTGTAAGTTTTTGATCACTGTAGCCACATTTGCATGAGATGTCACCCCAGGCCCAGTAACACTGTGGCTCTTGCAGACTCATAGAAATACTGCCTTGGTGGTCTTGGATAAAATCTGGAAGAATTATCTGAATTACCAGACAGACTCTTAAAGTCTTCCCTTACTTTCTCCCAAACAAATGGAGTTTCTCCCTCTCTATGCTGATCTGCCTGGGGCTGGGGAAGTAGGGGGTGGGCAACACAATACCTCTGTGGTCACCACCACTGGAACTATAATGGGTCAGACCTGAAGTCAACACAGCATTGAGTCTCATCCAGGTCTGTGGTAACTACTGCCTGGCTACCACCTATGTTCACCCAAGGTCCAAGGACTCTACATTCAGCAGACGGGGAAGCCAGCCTGGCTTACCTTCTTCCCTTCAGGGCAACAAGTTCATCTGGGAACTCAGGCCTAGAGTCAGAAACCTTAGGAATCTACTAATGCTATATTCTCCTGAGCTGAGCTCACACCCAAGCCACAGGACAAAGTCCTCCCCACTCTTCTCTCTCTTTTCCACAAGCAGAGAAGTGTCTTCCCACAGCCACATCACCCCAGGCCCACAGTGAGTACTTCCTGACTATCGCTGATGTTCATTCAAGGCCAAGAGCTCCTCAGTCAGCTTGTGATAAATATTGTCAGGCCTGAAACACTCCCTTCAGGGCAGTGGGCTCCCCTCTGGCCCAGGGAAGGTCCAGAAATGCCATCCAAGAGCCCACTTAATGGTCTACCCCACTGTGGCCAAGCTGGTACTTAAGCTAAAAGACCAAGTCCCCTTTACTCTTCCCTCTCCTTTCTTTCAAGCAGGATTCCTTCCCCATAGCCACCACAGCTAGAAATATGCTTGGTCACACCTGAAGCTAACACATCTCAGAGTCTCACTCATGGCTCATGATGAATGCAACCTGGATACCACTGCTGATTATTCAGGATCGAAGGGCTCTTCAGTCAGCAGGTGATGAATCCTGCTAGGACTGCGTCCTTCTCTTCAAGGCAGCAGGTTCCCTTCTAGCCCAGGGTATGTCTAGAGATGTTTAGGAGCTAGGGCCTGGAATAGGGGCCCAAGGACTCTGCCTGATACCCTACATGCTGTGGCTACACAGGTATACAAGTTGCAAGCCAAAGTTCTCTATACTTTTCCCTCTCCTCTCTTCAAACAGAAGAAAGGATTCTCTCCTGGGGGTGTGAGCTGTGCTGCCTCAGGCTGGGGAGCAGGTGATGCAAGCCACTCTGGCTGGTGCCTCCTTAGGTCACATGGCCCCCAAATCCACAGGTTCCAAGCCCAGCACAGCACTAGGACTTGCACAGGAATTGTAGTATTTGTGGCATAGACTGCGTTTCAAGTTTATTTTGGACCCCAAAGCCCTGTAGTCCACATTGGCAGGGCTTGCTGAAACTCAGATTCCAAAGACTGAGATGAATGCTGCTCCCTGGCTAGGGCTAGTATAAATGCTTCTCCATGCCCAGTGCTGCTTTCCATTGTGACAGCACTAAGTTCCAATGCAAAGTCCTGCAGTCACTTTGTTCTCCCTCCCTCAAGTGCAGTTTCTCCGTGCCATGCAGCCACTGCTGGGAGATGGAGCGGGGGGAAGAGGGGCAGGACAGTGTCAACAATTCAGTACTATCTTTTCTACCCTCTTCAGTGTCCCTTTTAGTAGTTTGAAGTTAAAACCAGGTACTATGATCCCTCACCTTATTCTCGGTTCTCATGCTTTTTTGTGTCGATAGTTGTTAAGTCTTGTGCTCCTGCAGGGAGGATGATCAGTGGTGGCTTCTATCTGGCCATCTTGTTCTGCCTCCCCTTCTCCAATATACACCTGTTATATATTCTTTTGATGATATGCAAGAAAACACTTGATAGGACTCAAAGGTAAACCAGCTAATCACTACAAATAGTTTCACAGACTCTCAAGCAATTATAAGGGTAAAGCATAGAGTAGAGTCTTAGTTCTATCTTAACTCAGTCTAATGCAGCTACTTTAGAGTATTTAGAAAGGAAATGTCCTACTTAAGCTGTTACTGTCCTAGTTGTTTTATATGTTCTTATAATTTGAAGTATGCAAGTTATTAAATTGCCTTGAGCTCAACAAAGTTGTGATGCATCCGATAATCCCTGAGGTTTAAAAGCAATAAGGACACTCAGGCACTTTTTCCCCCTTAGCTTAGGGAATCCAAAGCCCTGTTCATCTAATGAATAAAGAATAAAGAATGACTAAAAATAATGCCCAAAGTAGTGGATGTCAAACCAACAAAGTAAGCTGCCTTACTCTAAGAATTAAGTACCTCTACTTGGTGGGACAGAGATAAAGTCTGACTTATGAAGCAGGAGTCTCTGGAGAAATAACTGCTAAAAGCTTATCATTTAGCTAACAAACAAGATGTACTATATATGTTCTTACTAGAAAAAGCTTTAGGTTAACTACAATCTCAAAGTCAAATATGAAGCTTCTGAAGCTTATTAATGCCTAAAATGAGATCCATTTAAACCTAAAATTAAATCAAATGAGAGTTTAAAGAAAAATCAGTTGAGTTCATAATGAAATATATCTGCAGTTCTTATGGTTTCCAAGAAAAAAACAGCTTCAACAATCCCATGGTGTGTATTTGGAAGCAGGTTTTTGTTTCTGTCATCTTTCCTACTGTTATTCAACTGTCAGATTTAATCTACCCATAGGTAGGATATATCCATACCAGTCAATTTGTAAAATAAAGGTAATAAAAATAACATTATTAATAAAACTGTATTAAGTGCAGTGAACATGATTTTATTATACATGAATCTTAGATGATATTTAGTAATTATTGATGAAATCTATTATACTAGAAACAATTCCTCTAACTATTTTCTGGGTACATAAGAAGACTAGCTTTTTGGTATTATTTTATCTATTTCTATATGGGGTCATGTGACTGAATGTTGGCTAATAGAATATGGGGAGTTGGGAATTATATGGAAATTATACTACTCCTATACTCGACCCCTAGGATACAGTTAAGAAATCCAGGAGGCTCTAGAACATGGAACCACAATCATAGGATTCTGGATTCCTGAGTTACCACTAGAAGGAAAAACATCCAGATTGAGCCTTCTGACTTTGCATTACACGTAGCTATTAATGGTCCAACTGGTTTTTATAATTCTCAATCTCCAACCAAACTGAGGAGATAATGTGCTATTTTATGCTCCTGAAGATAAAATTTAACATTCACTGAGCACTAAATATGTGCCAGGCACTTCCTAAGTGCTCCTAAACGTTATCTCATATACTTCTCATAAGACCTTGAGCTTTAAAATCTATATGAGGAAGCCGAAGCTAGAAGAGACCCAATAAACTTCCAAGGTTATACAGCAAGGAGATGCAGAGCTTGGTTGAAACTTAGCAGTTTCTCTACAGAGATCACACGACAAAAGTACATGGGATTCCTACACAGTACATCCCAGGAACTATGCTAGCCAATTGGGATCCAGAGAATAAATAGAGTGCCCGACTTTGAGCAACTTATAGCGAAGTGGGGAAATAACTGATATTTCAAGGGCTCAATAAACTACCCTAAAAAAAAACTAAAACATAATACAAGTGGGGGAAAAAAACAACTTCTGGACAAATTTGGTGCTTCATGAGAACCCTGTCACTATTCTTCATTTCACTGAATGGATCCAACTCATAGGCATCATCCTGAGACCTTCCCTAACCTGAATACTTGAGGAACTGAAAAATTGAATCATTTAACACCATTTCCTACACTGTGGCTCCCTGAAGTACTATTAAACTATCTAAGCAAACTGGAGTTTAGTTATATGTTAAATCACTTTTTTTTAAGAAAAACATAGGATTCTGTAATTTACTTGTCTACCTTACAACATATAATAAAAATGAAAATAGTAATTTGCATTTTTATGTTCCAAAGTTCTAATCTTTTTATAGATAATCTTTCATTTAATTTTTATAATAATCCCATAAGATAGATATTATTATTATCTGGCTTTCCAGATGAAGAGACAAAAACATGGAGAGACTAAAGAGGTTAAATAACTTCCTAAGGTCACATTGCTCACAAGTGGTAGAGCCAGTACATATACATTTAACTTTATCTTAAAATGATTGTTTAGTTGAAGATGTTTTCTAAAAACTTGTTGAAGCAACACACACATAACATAAAACTAACCACACTAATCATTTTTAACTATACACTTCAGTGGAAGTAAGTATTAATACATTCACATTTTTATGCAACCATCACCACCATCCATCTCCAGAACTTCTGAGTCTCCCCAAACTGAAACTCAGAATTCATTAAACAATAATTCCCTAATTTCCCTTTTCTGTAGCCCACATCCATTACACTTTGTCTTTATAACTGACTACTCTGGGTAAGTCATTTCTTGATTGATTGATGCCTGCCCATTCTGTGAATTGCTGCTGATTTCAGGTAAGTAAATGCTATCCTTATTAGTCTCAAGCTGTGTTTTTAACAGTGCTTCTGTCCCCTCACCCCAACACTTTATTTGCTGCTGCTTTTGCTAAGCACACCATCCTGTATGTTTACTTGGTGCTTTACTACTGGATCTACTTTCCTAGTCAATCAATCCGTAGCCAATTTTGGTGAGCTGCCTTTGATGCATGAAGAATAACTGCCCAAGGACTTGACACTAATATCCTGATCAAACATTATTAAATAAACCAAAAAATTAATTCATTTAATACATATTTACTGAATACTGACTACTTCCCAGGCATTGTGTTAGACAGCTGTAGGTGAGCAAAAACAAATGCACTCCCAACCATCACAAAGCACACAGTTTAGCACTAGACAGGCACTAATCAATTAACTCTAATAGATATAATCCAAAATTTTGGAAAGTGCTATGAAGCAGTACAAGACACCTCAAAAGCACAAGATACATGGTACAAGAGGATAGTAAGGATAGGACAGAAATGACAAAGGGTGAGTGGATGTTACTTAGGCTGAGATTGGTAGGGAAAAGCATTTTATACTTAGGGCCCAGCTTGTGCAAGGGCTATGTGTCCAGCTGGAGCATTGTAAACATAAGGGACTTAAAGAACATAATGACTAAGGGAAATCCTGGGCCAATATAAAGCTGGAAAGATGAGCAAAGCCCAGATCATCTAGAGTCATAGCTCTGTTGAAGTCACAGGGAGTTTTGAGACAAGTAATTACAGAAACACCACCAGTAAGATCATGTGATGCTCAAATAACTGCTGAAATTTATCTAAAATGAGGTTGTTATTATTACTTGGGAAATCTTCCCAGAGGCATAAATGACTTGTTATTTACACACACCCTGTGGGCAGTTTTCTCTATAAGAGCTATCGAATGAGAAAGGTGGTATGAAATTTGTTCCTGACTTTAGTTGAAGTCATCAGTGACACCACCTAGGTAGGCCCTGGAAAGTATTCAAGTCTGCCTCAGCTTACTGTTTAAGGCTGCTATGGATGATAGCTGCATCGTAGACTTACTCATTTCAGTATTAATGCATCCTGATGTGGCTGAATTAATGCCTTAAATCAAATGGAAAGATTAATGCCTAAAACCAGGAAGAAAGCCACTAGGTTTTCTAAGATAGACCCTGGTGCTTTTTGGGATTTGTTTGGTTAGCTAGGCTTGGAGTCCTGGAGGGTACAGTGGGACCCTGGGTTATCAGGTTGGCCTTATCATGCCACTTGGAATTCTATTGATATTCACCTTAATTAATTACTGTATGAGACAAATTACACAGATTTGGGCCAGCTTCTGCCAGACAGATTAATTAGAGTGGCCAAGGGAATGGCATACTCATGTGAAAATTCAAAAAGCTAAGATAGAATAGAAACAAAGGGTGGGTATCATTGGGAGACAATTTTCTATTGGTCCCTCACATTTATGCCTGTCTTACAAGCAAAGGCACTAACAGCCTTTGCTCTGGATCATATTTTCATGCATCTTTGCTAGAAAATAGCCTTGCAAGATAGAAATAGTAACTCTCTCTCTTTGAAGCAAAGGGCAGATTTGTTTACTGTCCAATATAATAAAGATAATGTTTCTGTCCAAGGCAAAGGTCAGACAGGTTTGCTTAGAGTACATCATAAAACATTCCCTTTTCCTTAATTTGGTTGAGGTTCCTTTTCTATAATGCAAGCCACTGCATATATAGGTATCATTGAGCCTTCTTTGCATTGTGTGGGGGAATAGGGGTTCTGAAAAGCAGGGAGGGGGCTAAACTGCTACTGCTATTGTTTTGAGTGCAAAAATCTTTGTATCTGAATCAAAAGTCTGTGTTTTGCCAAATATGTGATGGGCTAACTGATTAGTTTGTAAGTAGGGTAACATCTTAGACTTGTCACATCTCTTGACATTCATAAATCTTTAGGGTAGATATTACAATGTCTGCTTTTCAGATGAAGAAACTGAGGTTTTGTCACATAAAGTATGGTATCTAGTTATTCATTTTTATGTTTTTGGTCAATCAAACTACGTCTAAATATTAGGAATCTAGATATGAATGTGTAAAGAATCTATGCCCCTAGATTGATCTTAAATACTTTTGTCAGAAAGTTATCTTTAAATGTGCTGTACTTATTTGTTTCTTTAAAGATAATTGGACCAGGCATATGGCTGATGCCTGTAATCCCAGCATTTTGGGAGGACAAAGGTGGGTGGATCACCTGAGGTGAGGAGTTCAAGACCATTCTGGCCAACATGGTAAAACCCCGTCTCTACTCAAAATACAAAAATTAGCCTGGTGTGGTGGCATGCACCTGTAATCCCAGCCACTTGGGAGTCTGAGGCAGGAGAATCACGTGAACCCAAGAGGTGGAGGTTGCAGTGAGCCTGGATTTTGCCACTGCATTCCAGCCTAGGCAGCAAGAGTGAAACTCCGTCTCAAAGAAAAAAAAAAAGGTGCTGGAATCCAGATCAAACCACACCTGAAGGGAACATATAGCTGGACTTTTGGTTGCATGATTTTAAAAATACCCTTAAGTAAACCAACTAGCAGTGTATTTTCTAAATCTTGCAACTGTCAGGTTGCTGATTAATATAGTCCATGTGACTTTGGAACCCATCTTCATAACCCTTAACACTATTCTATACTATACTATACTATACCTTCATAATCCCCAGCACTTTTAGATGTTAAAAAGCTAAAAAGCTATACTTTGTGAAACATTTAATCAAGAAACAGATTTTAAAACACTGGCAAATAACTGTCCAAACGTTTTTACGTGTTACAAAAGAAATAGTCTTCCCTTGTCCAGAGCTGTTGGCATGAAAGTGCTTCAAATCTCATACACGTAAATAGCTGCTAAGAGCAACGAAGGAGAAAATAAAATCACCGAAAGCTATCTAGAGCATTTGGCAAAGACATAAACAATATTCTACCTACTAATATGCTTATCAGCCATCAAGAAATAGATGACAGAATCCCGTAGTCAGAATCTCAGAGTTTACTTTAACTGAGAAGAGCATAGTATGTTTGAAGAATTTCAAGTAGTGGAATGTTAATGCAGAATATAGTATTGAGAAATTAATCTGGAGAGGCAGGTACCTAGGGGTCAGATCATAAATGGCATAGTGCTTTGATGTGTAGGCTAATCTGTTGCATTATTATTCAGCAGGTCAGATGTTTAAATTTGGGAAACATAGACCACATCTTTGCAATATGAGCATTCTGAGACTATGATTACATTGCATGTTTGTTTGCAGGGTAATACATACTGGAAAATAATGTTTGTAAACATCTGTAAATTCTTAAAAAGGTCCATGAATAAAGAAACATTATGAAATCTGTTGGGAGTATCTATAGGGGAATTTCCCTCGAGGGATGCTTAGAAGAGACTAATCTGTCTCCTGGACTGTATATGGATTAAGCAGACAGCACATGATACTGAAAAAAAGGAAGTCAGGTAAGAGACTATGGGAAGTACCATAAAAATGATGTAAACAGCACTTTCATCAAATGGAGAAGCTCAACAAGAGTCCCTATTGGGTAAATCCAATGGGCAACAACATCCTTGCTATAATTATGTATAACCATAATGAGCCTAAGAATATGTATGCATTTTAAATCACCAAGGATACACTTAAGAATAGCATTGCATACAAAGGTAGTTTGCTAATAAATCTCTGAAATAACTTCAGTCAGTATTAAGTTTAAGATTGGTTTTATTTTACATTTTAATGAATGTCTTTCAGTTTCCAGAGGATACCAGATATCTCTGGCTGTATAACATCAATTTCAGAAATAAACTGAACAAAGATCACATAAAGCCATGTGAGTGGGCAGAAATAAGAGCAATTATTCATAGCCCAAATAATCCAAACTATATTTGTATGTCAGTAATTTAGAATGTAAGAAGAAAAATATTATGCAAAAGAGCAATATACCAATTAAAAGATGCTCAACATTACTAATAAGAAAAACATAAAACCCTTATACCTAAAAAGAGTAAAAAGATTAAAGTCTTCAAATACTAAGTATTTACAAGGAAGTTGCCCAATTCTTACACTGCTAGTGGAGGAAAATCATGGTAAACAACTTTGGAGAACAACATGTTAACATCCAGTGAAGCTGAAGATACTTAGACCCATGGTAGGCAGAGTAATTACCTCTCAAAGCTGTCCATGTCCCAGTTTCTAAAACTTATGTGTAAATTGCATTAGCTGGCAAAAGGATTTTGCTGATTTGCGTAAGTTAAGAATCTGAGATGAAAAGATTATCTAGGTGGGCCTAACATAATCACAAGGGTCCTCGTTAGAGGCAGGAGGTAGGAAGGCCAGAGTCAAAGAGAAATTCGGGACTAATGCAGTTGGCTTTGAAAATAGAAGAGACTGCAAGCCAAGGAATGCCTCTAGAGGCTGAAAGTAGCAAAAGAACAATTCCTTATAGCCTCCAAAAGGAACACAGGCCTGCCCATGCTTTGATTTTAGCCCAATGACCTCCAAAACTGTAAGACAGCAAATCCGTGTTCTTTCAAGCCACCGAGTTTATGATCATTTATTATAGCAGCAATAGAAAACTAATACACGACCCTTTGCCTAGAAATTTCATGTTCAGATATACAGATCTAGAGAAAACTCTCGCACATGTACACAAAAAAAACTTATTCAAAAATGCTTAGTGCAGCATTTTTATAAAAGCATAAAATTAGGAACTACCTAAAGGTCCATCATCAGGAAAAGGTACACTGAGACATAATCATACAGGAGAGCAGTCTGCAACAGGGAAAATAAGTAGAGCTCCATGTGATAACATAGATACAGCTCTAAAACATAACACTTAGCAAAACAAAATTTAGTTTATCTTTTAAATTAGATTTAAACACACACACACACACACACACATATATATACACACACAATGTCTACATAATATATTTATATACAGAAAGAAAATAGCATATGCTTAAGAATGATAAAAAACTAAATTCACGACATGATTACTTCTGAGAACAAGAGGGCATGCTGGTTTGAAGAAAATTTGAAGCAAACACCACGAAATAATGAGATTTGATCAAGTTAGGCGATAAGCATGTAGTTGTTCACCATTCTACTTCCTTTAATCATTGATGGTTCCAGTAGTTTCAGATCCAATATTCTGTATCGGTCTCTCCACTACAACTGCCACCCCTTAAGCCAGTTAAATGTTCCTGGAAATATATCAAGACACGATGTTCTGTTTTCTCATATTACTCTCAGAATCTACATACAAAATACTTATAAAGCCCCCCGTACTCAGATGCTATAGTTCAAAGAAAATAGTTGACATGAAAGTTTAAGAGATCTTATAAAAGTGGTATAAGGCAGGTCTTCTCAAATTTTTGGTCTTGGAATTCCTGTGAACCCTAAACAATTGAGGACCACAGTGATCGATATGGGTCATATCTATCAAACTATTAAGACTTAAAACAGACACATTTTTAAATATTTGTTAGTTCACTTAAAAAACATTACCATAGCCCTACATCTTAGAACATAAATACATATGTTCTAACATGTAACATTTAAACATTTTTAAAACCATGAATAATTAGTGAGAAGAATGGCATTGTTCTGCATCTCTGTAAATTTCTTGACTGTCTGGCTTGATAAAAGCCAGCTGGATTCTGATGAAATGTGTTGTTTGGGTTGAAGAATATAAAGATAATCTGGCCTCACACAGATCCACAGACTTTATAGACCTGAGGAAGACTGTGGGGATCTCCAAGAGTCCTCAGACCAAATGTTTAGAACTGCTCACATAAGGAATATTCTTTGTTCTCAAAACCTGAAGAAGAATCTGACCAAAAGTGAAAAAATATTACATGAAAACAGGCTAAAATTATTTGGTAATTTGAAGATTAGTGAAATTATAGAATACCAGAATCATAATTTTCACCCAACCCAAACACACTCATCTTAGAGCTTAAAAGATACGATTTTTTGCACAAAAACATGATAAATTTAAAAAAAATACAAGGTAAAAAACATGGAGAGAAATGCCAGATATAGGTGACGGGGGAATGGAGGCAGGAAACCACTTTGCCATGTATGTACCTATGCAACAATCCTGCATGATCTGCACATGTACCCCAGAACCTAAAGTACAATAAAAAATACATATAAACATTTTAAAAAATTGGATAATTTTGATTCCAAAAACATTTAAATATTAGTAAGTAATAAAATAGTGATGCCTAAGGAACATAATGAAACTTGCATTCCCATGCGTTTTGCCCTCCCAAAAGAAGTGAAGATGTGCTGCACAAGTAGAAAGACATTTTTATCTCCTTTTACTATTTACCGCCAATGAAAGAGAAAAATCAATTGAGAAAAGGAAAATCATGAAGTTCTATAACTGAATTGCAGATGATTTGGTATTCTCATAAAATTGAATTGGACATATTTTAGGCAAGAAGCATTTACCACAGTATGAATATCTTAATTCATATGTGTGCTTGGCATCGAAATAAAAGTATTTCAGACCAAAAATCAATCAATGAGAATATATTAAAAACAATAATGCAACCACGACATCACCACTACTACCACCCCCTTTACTCTTAGAGGAGTAAAGGAAGAATCTTAAGAATAATAATCATGGTGAACCACAAATAAGAAACAGCTATAAGTTCACAGCCCATTTTCATCCCCTGAGCATACACCTTTGGGTAGGAAAGCAACATTCTCCGGGCCAGATCTAAATAACTCCTGATAGAAATTTAAGTGCCTGAATCTTACTGCTAACATAACTAATCTGGAGTTTATTTGACAAAACTCCAGAAGGGACAGGAGTGGAGTAGGGAATTTTCTCAACAGTCCTTTATTCTGGAGGATAGTTAACGCAATGTCAGTACACTCATAGTTCCTCCAAAGTATGAGATTTTTGATTTAAATGTTAATTCTATAATATTGCCAGAAAATAAATGCTGCTACTTTTGTACAAATTAACCACTTAAAAGTTAATTATAGGTTTATTTTTTAAGTATTTTGTTTAACTTTCTAAAAACCAAGTGAAGAAATTAACCAGATGAAGTGTTAACAGTAGCTAAATTCAAGATAAAACATTAAGTTACAGAAAAGCATTATTTTTACTCTCACCAAATTAAACAAATTAGTAAATTTTCAAGGTTGCTAATATACACACAATAAATGTTCCTATTACAATTTGTATCTTACATGGGAGAGGTCCAGTTTATCTTATGAAAAACTACCACAAATAGCATAATCTTCCAACTTTCAGATTTGTGTGTTGCTAACAACTCTGTAAATTTAAACTCTGGAACAATGCCCAGAATTTCTTGTTAACTGAAAACCAGGCAAATCCCTGAAAGAGATCACCCACATTCCATTGTTAATACATGTTTTGCTTCTCAATAGTTTTAGTAACAAATTTTAGAGTTTGCATTTCTGTGGTCAGGCTCTGTGACATCAGTTCCCAAAGTTATGTGTGTTACTAGCACAATGGGTGAGCAATTTTTTTCACAAGTACTCTGAACAAAACACAGTCAAATATAATTCATTTAAATTTCAAATGATTATCTGACACCTAGCACCTTAAAGAGGGAAAGAAGGACATAAAACCATATCTCTGAATGCAGGACTTAGGAAGCTATCATTATCCAAGACGATTAAAGTGAGATCCTTTCAGAACTAAAACTTTTTAGGCTGGGCTAGATGGTTCACACCTGTAATCCCAGCACTTTGGCAGGCCAAGGTGGGTGGATCACTTGAGGTCAGGAGCTTGAGACCAGTCTGGACAACATGGCAAAACCCTGTATCTACTAAAAAATACAAAATATTAGCTGAGTGTGGTGGCGGTCACCTGTAATCCCAGCTACTCAGGAGGCTGAGGCAAGAGAATCACTTGAACCTGGGAGGCAGAGGTTGCAGTGAGCTGAGATCATGCCACTGCACTCTACACTGGATGACAGAAGAGCAGAGGGAGACTGTATCTCAAAAAAAAAAAAAAAGAAAGAAAAAAAAATTTTTTTCAGATCCTAAAAAGGTAGTAGGGTACAAAGACCATTGATTACACACAACTCTATCTGAGGGATTAGCACATCATGCTATAATTAGACACTTAATACTCCTCAAGTGAAATATACAACACTTATTAACTGAAGAACTATAAATCACCTCACGTCAGTTTGGGGTTAGTATTACAATTAAATGAGACATGAAAGCATTTCTATTACCATTCAACAATCACTTGAGTTGCATGTGAGCACTGCAGAAAACAAAAGCAAAAAAAAAAAGTGAGTAGATATAGAAAATCAAAAGGTTAAGAAAAAAATTAAATGATATAAGGGAGGGAAGATGAAAGGATAGAGACAGAGAAGGAAGGAAAGCAGAAATAGGTTCAAGCTTTCATAGTGTAAACAGCCAGAAGACTTGTAGAATTTCATGGTCCATCATATCCAATGAGCGAATAAAGATCAGTGACAAATAAATGGCTATTGCAGAAGACTAAAGATAATTTATGCTAGTTCTTTAGTTTGTTTTTATTGCCATTCTAAGACATGGAATGACAGTCGAGAGATGTACATGCCCTAATCTTGGAAATTATGAATATGTGACATGGCAAAGGGAATTCTGAAGATGTGGTTATAGACCTTAAAACAGGAACATAATTCTAGATTACCCAGAAGGACCAAATCCACTTACAGAAGCCCTTGGAAGCAGAGAACTTTCTCTGGTTGGAATCAAAGAATTGTGGCGAGAAAAAAAAGTTGAAGAGATTTGGCATGTGAGAGGAACTTAGCCCAGTGTTGCTGAGGGTAGAGGGTAGAGACACACAGAAAGCCTGTGAAAAAAGGCAGACACCCGAAGGACTGGCCTGAACTGACAGCCAGCAAAGAAAGAATGGCCTCAGTCCTACGACTTCAAGCAACTGATTTCAGCTAACAGCCAAGAATGAACTTGGAAACGAACTCATCCCCAGAGTCTCTAGAAAAGAACATAGCCCACCTGACAACCTGATTTCAGCCGTTTGAGATTCTAAGGATATAGCCCAGCTGAGACATACCAGACCTGGATCTCTATCTACAGGACTATGAGGTAACAAAAAGGTGCTGTTTTAAGTCACCAAATCTGTCACAATTTGTTATGACAGCAATAGAAAACAAATATAGCCATCCCTGTGAAAAGTGATGTTGGTCAATTCCAGTTGCTGCTTGGCCACAAAGAAAAACATTAAAAGTAGGAGTTCAGAGTGAAGTTCAACAGAAAAAGGCAACAGGGATGATTAAACTTGGTGCTATCAAAGTACAATTAAAATACTCCAAATATTTTTTATTGAGCATATACTATATGCTGACAGAGAGTGTACTGAAATTTACATATGTAATTATCTTTATTACTTATGGTCAAAGCCCCAGTTTTCTGATGCCTATGATATTACTATCAGGAGGAATTATACCTGTAATTGCTTTACATAAACTGGTTTATAAAACTGAATACATGGGAAGAAAATAGTATCTTCTCCCAGTGAAAAACACTGAGTGTGTCAAAGATAAATCAAGCTAGTCTTAACAGCAAAGCTTTTCATTCAAAGTGACTTTTATTTTGGCAAACAATCAAACATGATTTAGCAAGTGATCAGATAGAAAAGTCTATTATTTATGAAAGACAGGATACTATTTAAGTAAGAGATATTGACAATTTTGACTTTATTGTATAACTAAGTTATCATGTGTCTACAGGCACAAATTGTCTAAAATTTTGTTTTCATTTAATGACTCTTACAAGACACGTAAAGGTCTATGTAGACAGCAATGTTACCTAATAGCTGTAGATCATCTTATCATAGTTTAAACCAAACAGACCAACATAGTTTAAGTATATTGATCTTTTATAAGATGCCAGATTTTAGAACCCCAAAGCAAAGTCAATAGAAAAATACATAGAACACATTCTTTTGGCTAGTTGCTTTCCAAAGAAGGACCTATAATCATAAATTAAGCAAGATGAAGATTATTTGATAATTGGAAACTTCATTCAAGTTAAAGGTTCAAATGCCTCACTTTTTATATAAATTACCATAGATTTCATAGAGTTTTTAACCATTTTAACCATTTTCAGTGCTATGTATCACCAAAGTTTCCAAAGCTTATAGAAGCCAAGGACTTCAGTAACCAAGCAAATTAAATATTATTTAATATGACCTCAGTGCTATATAAAGTTCTTCTGTTATTTTTCTCATCATGCCTAGTGACATAAAATTCAGCAAGAACTCTTCAGCAATATTTTGAAAAATACCAAAATGACTCTAGGTCTCTTATGAATTTTTAAGACTTCTCTTAGGCAAGTATTACTTTCTTTTCGTGACAGATTTCCTTATAGCAAACCTATATTTTCCAAATCAAGGTGTAGCCTTTTTCAACTATATTCAAGGTAGAAATAATCTCAAAATTGGCTATGCAATGTGTATCACTTCCTTCTGAAGTTTGCCAAGTAATTATGGGCCTATAAATTTCTAACTGGTTACATTTGCTTTTGATCTAAACCATTAACTTAAATGTATTGAACTAGAAAATTAGAAAGTAAAAATAGCAAACAAAATCAAATGTAAACCTAACCATAAATTCCAGGTATGTGTATTAATATGTATATGTTCAGAATATGACAGATATGTCATCACCATTCTATTAAGAAAAACATCCAGCTGGTAGTGTACATTTACATTTAAAGGATATTTTGTAACTACAGATATGTATTTAATAAGAAAGGAAAGTAACTGAAATTCAGAAGAATTCTCATTCTAATAGCTACATTTAGGTTTAACTCTGCATTATCTCATATTTAATGTTTGGTATTTACAACTTATTTCTTCTGAGTTGATGCAGCAAATCAATAAGATGAGGTCACCCACCATACTCCATGCTTTTCTAAGTCATCTTCCAACTGCATTTGTGGTTTTCTTGAGTACTACTTCAACTGAAAAGGTTTAAAATAGCTTCCTGAAGAATAGTCACATTCTTTCCCTTAAAGACTCTGAGTCCATGCAACAAACTAAAAATAGGTTTACACTCCCTGCCCCCTCCTCGTTGCAAATGGGCATTGGTCCAGAGGATGAATCTGACCAGGCTTGAAAGAAAACCACAGAAAACCGAGAATATTAATAAATTAATAAATGATGATCCCCCAGCCCGGGAGCAAATATGAATGTGCCTCAGGACATAGATACTCTCTGCCATTTGATTTTGGAAAATAAAATATGATTTTTTTTCTTTGCAGACTGACCTTTTTCCAAAATTGAGTTAGTTTGAAACAATCTATCAGGTTTGATATTTCCTGGCCCTCAAGACAGTTTACAGCTATAGCAAATGTGTGTCTTTGCTTAGAGCAAATGGTAGCCTGTCCCAGATAATTTAAAACCCACAGGTTTTAGACGGGGAAAAGTTTGCATCCTGTTAATCATATTCTTCCCAGACAGCACACCCAAATAGGTATTGCATAAGCACAGCAATGCATTCATTAATCCTGGTATAGAGCACACCATCAAATGACAATCTGACATGTATCCTTCATTTCTCAATACTCCATTAAAGCCACAGACACTTTACATTGTTAATGTATAATCTTTCTCACATGAGAATGTCTTACAGAGACATACGCATAACTGCAAAGAAGAGAGGGACTAGCTTTTTATTACATCAAACTCAATGGGAGAATGAAACAAGCATTAGACAGGTGAAAAGTAAAAGGCTGGAAAAGCAATTAGAAGAAGATGATTACAAGAGGAGCAGATGTTCGCCTCTAAATTTCATCACGTGTAGCTCATAGACTTGAAATCTCATGCATTGGAAGGTTAAAAATGGGGCTGGGGGTGTGAAAACTCACTTGTTGGAGCTATTCAGAATTGAAAATAGTCTGATAAATCCAGGATTCTCATGACCCCTGGCAGCATTCACATCTCATCACAGTGATAAATGTCCCATTGATGCTTTGGAGAGCATCGATCACATCAGCAGACTGCCCTTGCTGTAAAGCATCTCAGTGATTTATAGGCTTGGCCAGCCTGAATGTACCCTTTCAGCTCTGCTGCACACAACAGGAGGCCTCCCAAGTCACCTAGGTGAAGGAAACTTTCATTTGCTGTTCAATTCCATCTTCCTGGCAGCTGAATTCTCATTATCTCATATATCTAGGAAAGATTTGCTTATAAGATATAGGATGTGTGTGTGTGTGTGACAGGATCTCACTTTGTCATCCAGGCTGGAGTGCAATGGCACAATCTCAGCTCACTGCAACCTCTGCTTCCTGGGTTCAAGTGGTTCTCCTGTCTCAGTCTTCTGAGTACCTGGGACTACAGGCATGTGCCACTATGCCCGGCTAATTATTGTATTTTTAGTAGAGATGGGATTTCACCGTGCTGGCCAGGCTGGTCTCAAACTCCTGACCTCAGGTGCTCTACCCACCTCAGCCTTCCAAAGTGCTGGGATTACAGGTGTGAGCCACCACACCCAGCCAGATTTGCCTACAAGGTTTCATTCAGTGTCTTCCAAGTGCCTCACCTCTTCAAGATATTCTGGAAAAACTTAGAATGAACTGATTTTGCAGTTTTCTTCATGTATAAGTTAACATTTTTGAGTTTTATTTTTGTCAAGGAATTTATCAAATCAAATATATTTTGTAGATAGACATCTCTGGTCTACTTCTACTGAGCACAGCTACTCCCTCCTTAAAACAAAAAACCTCCATGACTCCCTTAATGCTTATAGAACGAAAGTTCTAAGTCCTTGGATCTACATTTTTGGCCCTCCTTAACCTAGACCAGGGTTCCTTAACCTCAGCACTATTGACACTTGGGGCCAGAGAATCCTTTGCTGTGCAGGACTAACCTGAGTATCACACAGTGTTTGTGAACCTTGTGGCTTCTACCAATTAGATGCCAGTGGTACCACTTCAAACCCTCCAGTTGTGACAACCAAAAATGTCTTCCAGGCATTGCCAAATGTCACCTGAAGGGCAAAATCACCCCCAGTTGAAAAATCACTGATCTAGCTCCAAACAACCTTTCCTCAAATCTTCTATCAACACACCCCCACATAAAGCTTCTGATCCAGGGGAAATGAATTTCTTAGTTGTAGTCTAGACTACTGCATGATGGTTCTCATTTTCATATTTTTCCAGAGTATCGTACCTGTATCTTTCTTCTTCAGGGTTCACCTTATATTTCAATACCTAAAATTTTCTTCTGGGCAATGTCAGTTTGTTTGAATCCTAAGGTTTATTTTATTCTTTTGAAAGATTTTGATTTTGCCCCTGGTACTGCATTTAGTAACTACAACTTGGCATGAGTCTCCTAATCTGTAGGCTGCTTCTCATTATTTAATTAGAATAATATCTAGTCCATGTACCTATTTTTTGTGAAAGGCAGATAAGATGATGCACATGGACATGCTCTAACAATTGTAGAATACAAAACAAATGTAGAAATTATCAATAAATCATGAAGCGCCTTCTGATATTTCTGTTACAGTTATTGCTATTTAGCTCTTGTACTGTGATTTACATGTTTGCAACTCCATCACATTTTCAAGTTTATTATATGAAGACAGATTCCCAGATTATGAGAGTTTTCAACAAGAACCAGGACAATCTGGCATTAATATTTATTTATTTCATTTATTTAACTATTTAATCACACAGTCCTCACAAGTAAAAATAACCTTATATTTCATCTCTTTCTACAGTCATTAATTCCTCACCTAAGAGTTCCATATGATACAAAGGTTTATTTTGACTACTTCATTACCACCCCAAAGCTGGTATTTCATTAGGAAACCTGAGACCAATTCTGATAATTTAGGAGTTAGCATTAACACATATCTGAAAGAAGGAAAGTAAAATCAAGACTGGGTTAAAAGAGTAACTACCAATGCAATCTCTCCTTCTTCCACCCTATCCAGCAAACAGCAAACCTCTGCCTTTCTTTCTGATGTCTCCCTCATCTGGCAGTGGCAAAGCCATTTATATTTATAAAAGCCTCCAAAGTCGGCAGTAAGTATGGCTCCAAAGCAAAACTACCTGTAGGCTCTCACTGTTACATGAAATAGTTTCATTATTTAGAGATGGATTTAATTAAGGAAAATAAATAAATCATTAAGATAGTTGGTGAATGTGGTTGGCAATCAATTTGGGTAATATTGCACTTAGTAAAAACAATTCTACAAAGCTAACTTGTATGACTCAAAATCTGTATGCAACTGAAAAACAGTCAGGACAACAATGTTTGGAATTCTAGCAACATTTATTGAATAAGTTTGTCACCTCTCATATAGTGATTATCTTAAAGCGATGTTCACTTGTATATTTTAGTTTTGACAGTTTATTATAAAAATAGTCATTACACAAAACCAGAGCTCACCTGGGTAAAAGCACCACTGTTGGAAGTAGAACATATGGAATCAAGTCAGTGGTGTTCTGCATTTTATGTAATAAGTTTGTTCTTGGATAAATTCTGTTTTAAATGCTTAAAAATCTGATTAGATTGTTAAAACTTTTGAAGGAGTTTTTAAGCAAATACTATCGCAGAGCACAGGATTTTTTCTCTAATTTGGATTATACGTTACCTAAAATTCTCATGAGGTGATTTACTCAAGATACACTATAACCAAATTAGCCAACCGCGGTGGCACATGGCTGTGCTTCTAACTATTCAGGAGGCTGAGGTGGAAAAATCATTTTGAGCCCAGGAGTTCAAAGCTACAATGAGCTGTGATAGGGCCACTGCACTTCTGCCTACGTGACAGAGTGAGATCCTATCTCAAAATTCAAAAAGAAAAAAATTGCCAGTAATTAACAACAGATTACTGTAAGTAAGCAAAGATTTATTTAAAACCCTGTGCAGTCTCTAATGTTGAAATGCATCTTTTAAAAACAAAATGCACACTCTAAATATGGTGTCTGTATTTTCTGCTTGCATTAAGGAATGAATACTCATGGAAGTCCATTTTTAAAAATAGACCACAGTTCACTGCAAATTGTATTCCAACATCACTCGGGCAAAGGTTGGTGGGGGGGACCATTTGAGTTACAGATCAAGTCTGTATATAAATATACAGAGATACACTTGTGGTTTAATAAGTGCTATCTAGAATAAAAGCCTTTTTAAAAAAATCAATGTTCCCTAATTGATCCACTAGAAGTTTCATTTTGACAGTGAGGAGTAGAGTCAGAAATAGTATCTGGTTGATTTAATTCAGCACTTTACAACAGTGGACTATGATTCACATGTGGTTAGAAGGAAATCTACTGAGATTTACAGTTAGATTTTAGAGGCTATTTGATTTCTAAAGCAGCAAACTTGGCAGCTAATTGATAACTTGAAATTGTTGATGAGTTGTAAAGTTAGGCCAGTCTCCCCGGAATTAAAGAGAAAGGCTTTACAAACCCTCATCCTCATAATGGATTTGAATAAACACATTTCGGAAAACATCAGGGTATAAGAACCAAGTTATTTAAATCTGTGTAGACCCAATGGGGAACAAAAGTTACTTTTTTAACCTATAAGATCAAATTTTTAATATTTAGCTAATGGTCTTAAAATGTAATGTCTAATGTCTTTCCATAGTGCTTGCTTGAATGTTATCACATTTGCTAAAACCTGAAGAATTCTTTTATAATAGTTTCAAATATTAAGAAACATATATGATAATCTAAAAGTGCTTAACAAGATCAAGTACTTCACATTCTCACTTATAATTGGGAGCTAAATAATATGTATACCTGTGAATTGAGAGTAGAATAACAGACACTGGTGACTTGTAAAGGTGGGGGCGGTTGAGTAACGAGGAATTACCTAATGGATACGACATTCACTATTCAGGTGATAGCCACAGTAAAAGCCTATGCTTTACTGTTACACAATATATCCACATAATAAGACTGCACTTGTACCCCTAAATCTATAAAAACAAGAAATAAAAATATAAAAAAAGACTGAAAGAGCAAGTTAGTGTACTTCCTATGTAAAATAGTTTTAGCTAAAAAGAAAAATCCCAAACTCCCTATTCATTAAAAAAAAAACTTAAAGTCTAATTGGTTACATTTTAGTATTATGAAGAGTAATATCAATCTATTAGACAATAATTAGACCTATTAATAACCCATTATGTATATTCAATATAGTGCTGACAAAACCTGATGAAAATAAGAAGTATTTTGTCTGTAATTTTGCCTGTCTCCTCCAGACATAAAGATTATTGTCTTTTCTGTGTAAAATCTTTAAGAAAAAAGTCTTATGATGAAGAAAGGAGTCCAAGGTCAAAGAAAATAAACCCAGTGCAAACAGATCCAAACTTCTCAAAATAAAATAAGCAGTTGCATCTTCAGATAGCTTGTCAAATTCCACATATTCTCATAGTTCTGCAAGTAAAGGACTATCACAAACTCACATTTTTAAAGTTATTAATAAAAGCTATCACTAATAGGGCCCTTATGATATGTCAGGCTCTTTTCTAAGATATATAACTCGCCCAATAACAGTTAGGTAATATTACAACCTCCAAGGTTACATAGCTAGTAAGTGGCAGAAACAGATTTATCCCATACTCTTAAAGGCCAATACTGAATACTGACTCTCATGAGACAAGCAACTGCCTAACTGTAATGAAAGAACATGGTCCAAGCCTTTGTAAGTTATTAATAGAAAAGACTATCATCACAAGCAAAGGTTTATACCTAACAACAGATGCAGATGCAAAATCCATTTGCCATGAGACTCTTAGGAAATAATCTATTCAAAAGCAGGTGTTGTCATCCTAGTCTCTGATAAAACAGACTTTAAACCAAAAGATAAAAAAAATAGGGCATTACATAATGGAAGGGATCAACGCAACAAGAAGAGCTAACTATCCCAAATGTATATGCAGCCAATACAGGAGCACCCAGATTCATTTAAAAGAAGTTCTTAGAGACCTATAAAGAGACTTAGACTCCCAAGCAATAATAGTGGGAAACTTTAATACTAGATCAACTGTCAATACTAGATCAACAAGCCAGAAAATTAACAAGGACTTGAACTCAGCTCTGGACCAAGTAGACCTAACAGACATCTGCAGAACTCTCCACTCCAAATTAACAGAATATATATTCATCTCAGCAACACATAGCACTTATTCTAAAATTGACCACACAATTGGAAGTAAAACAGTCTTCAGCAAATGCAAAAGAAAGGAAATCATAACAAACAGTCTCTCAGACCACAGTGCAATCAAATTAGATCTCGGGATTGTGAAACTCACTCAAAACTGCATAACTACATGGAAACTGAACAACCTGATCCTGAATGACTACTAGGCAAATAACGAAATTAAAGCAGAAATAACAAAGTTCTTTGAAACCAATGAGAACAAAGAGATAACATACCAGAATCTCTGGGACACAGCTAAAGCAGTGTTTAGAGGGATACGTTAGCACTACATGCCCACATGAGAAAGTGGGAAAGATCTAAAATCAACACCCTAACATCACAATTAAAGGAATTAGAGCAGCAAGAGCAAACAAATTCAAAAGCTAGCAGAAGACAAGAAATAACTAAGATCAGAGAAGAACTGAAGGATATACAGACACGAAAAACCCTTCAAAAAAATCAGTGACTCAGTCCAGGAGCTGGATTTTTGAAAAGATTAACAAATAGAGTGCTAGCCAGACTAATGAAGAAAATAGAGAAGAATCAAATAGAAACAATAAAAAAATAATAAAGGGGAGGTCATCACTGAACCCACAGAAATACAAACTACCATCAGAAAATACTAGAAGCACCTTTATGCTTAAA
>NW_016107821.1:1434817-1436778 GCF_001604975.1 Cebus imitator | reverse complement strand
TGGGGTGCCGACAAAGCAGCGGCGTGGGGCAAAGCCGCGGCGCTGGCCGGCACGGCCGCGCTGGCCGAAACAGCCGCGCTGGCGACCATGGATCACCTCTGCCCGGGAATTTCCTAGTCTGTGGGCAATAAAAACGCGGCGTCCACTCACCCTCTGCGCTTTCACTGGGAGCTGCGATCCTGAGCTGTTCCTAAACGGCCATCTTGGATCCGGATCCGCTTTTGAGTTTTTTTAATCTTCCTCCTCTAGCTTTTTCAATTTTGATGATAGGATGTTGATTTTCGATCTTTCCTTGCTTCTCATGTGGGTATTTATTGCTATAAATTTTCCTCTAGACACTGCTTTAAATGTGTCCCAGAGATTCTGGTATGTTGTGTCTTCATTCTCATTGGTTTCAAAGAACATCTTTATTTCTGCCTTCATTTCTTTGTTTATCCAGTCAACATTGAAGAGCCAGTTGTTCAGTTTCCATGAAGTTGTGCGGTTCTGAGGTAGTTTCTTAATCCTGAGTTCTAATTTGATTGCACTGTGGTCTGAGACACCATATGCTGTGATTTCTGTTCTTTTGTACTTGCTGAGGAGTGATTTACCTCCAATTATGTGGTCAGTTTTAGAGTAGGTGTGATGTGGTGCTGAGAAGAATGTATATTATGTGGATTTGGGATCCTGAGTCCTGTAAATGTCTATTAGGTTTGCTTGGTCTAGGTCTGAGTTCAAGTCCTGGATATCCTTGTTAATTTTCTGTCTTACTGATCCATCTAATATTGACAGTGGAGTGTTTAAGTCTCCCACTATTATTGTGTGGGAGTCTAAGTCTCTTTGTAGGTCATTAAGAATTTGCTTTATGCATCTGGGTGCTCCTATATTGGGTGCATATATATTTAGAATTATTAGCTCTTCTTGCTGCATTGATCCTTTTACCATTATGTAATGACCTTCTTTGTCTGTTTTGATCTTTGTTGGTTTAAAATCTATTTTATCAGAGACTAGGATTGCAACTCCTGCTTTTTTTTTGCTCTCCATTTGCTTGGTAAATCTTCCTCCATCCCTTTATTTTGAGCCTATGTGTATCCTTGCATGTGAGATGGATTTTCTGGATACAGCACACTGATGGGTTTTGACTTTTCATCCAATTTGCTAGTCTGTGTCTTTTGATTGGGACATTTAGCCCATTTACATTTAAGGTTAATATTGTTATATGTAAATTTGATCCTGCCATTTTGATGTTAGCTGGTTGTTTTGCCCATTAGTTGATGCAGTTTCTTCATTGTGCCAATGCTCTTTACACTTTGGTATGTTTTTGCAGTGGCTTGTACTAGTTTTTCCTTTCCTTGTTTAGTGCTTGTTTCAGGACGTCTTGTAAGGCAGGCCTGGTGGTGATGAAATCTCTCAGCAATTGCTTGTTTGTAAAGGATTTCATTTCTCATTTGCTTAAGAAGCTTAGTTTGGCTGGATATGAAAATCTAGGTTGAAAGTTCTTTTCTTTAAGGATGTTGAATATTGGCCCCCACTCTCTTCTGGCTTGTAGGGTTTCTGCCAAGAGATCTGCTGTGGGTCTGATAGGCTTCCCTTTGTCGATAACCCGACCTTTCTCTCTGTCTGCCCTTAGCATTTTTTCCTTCATTTTAACCCTGGTGAATCTGAAGATTATGTGCCTTGGGGTTGCTCTTCTTGAGGAATATCTTTGTGGTGCTCTCTGTATTTCCTGGACTTGAATGTTGGCCTGCCTTGCTAGGTTGGGGAAGTTCTCCTGGATTATATCCTGAAGAGAGTTTTCCAGCTTGAATTCATTCTCTCCATCACATTCAGGTACACCTATCAAATGTAGATTAGGTCTTTTCACATAATTCCATATTTTTTGGAGGCTTTGTTCATTTCTTTTCACTCTTTTTTCTGTAATCTTGCCTTCTCATTTTATTTCATTGAGTTGATCTTCAATCTCTGATATCCTTTCTTCTGCT
>NW_016107821.1:1395993-1434352 GCF_001604975.1 Cebus imitator | reverse complement strand
TTCTGGTTTTGGGTGTTTTCATCCTTTCTGCACTGGTTTCTTCCCATATTTGTGGATTTATCTACCTGTGGTCTTTGCAGTTGGTGACTTTCTGATGGGGTTTCTGAGTGGACGTCCTTTTTGTTGATGATCAAGTTTTTTTCTTTCTGTTTTTTAGTTTTCATTCTAACAGTCAGGCCCCTCTGCTGTAGGACTGTTGGAGGTCTACTCCAGACTCTGCTTGCCTGGGAATCACCTGAGGCAACTGCAGAGCAGTAAGGGTTTCTGCCAGTTTCTTCTTCTGTTATCTTCATCCCAGAAGGATACCCACCAGATGTCAACCTGAGCTCTCCTTTATAAGGTGTTTCTTTGGATATATGGGAGTCAGGGAGCTGCTTGAAGAGGCAGACTGACCCTTATAGGAGCTCAGGTGCTGAGCTGTGAGCTCTGTTGTTCCATTCAGAGCTGCTGGGCACGTACATTTAAGTCTCCTGCAGTGGAACTCATTACCGCCTTTTTTCCCCAGGTGCTCTGTCCTTGGAAGGTGGGGCCTTATTTATAAGTTCCTGATGTGCTGCTGCCATTTTTCAGAGATGCCCTGCCCAGCGAGGAGGTAGCCTAGTCACAGTCTGCCAGCAGAGGCATTGCTGAGCTGCTGTGGGTTCTGCCCAGCTGCCGTGTGAACTTCCTTGTGGTTTTGTTTATAGAGTCATAGTTAGAACCACCTCGGTAATGGCAGTCTGCCTCAGTAATGGCAGATTGCCTCTGTAATGGTGGACTGCCTCAGTAATGGCGGACTGCTTCTGTAGTGGTGGACTGCCTCAGTAATGGTAGTTGCCCTTCCCCCCACAGAGCTGAACCATCCTGTGTCCAGCTGTGCTTGCTGTGAAACTCTCAGTCCAGAGCATTTCAGATTGCTGGTCTTTGTGGGGGTAGGACCCACTGAGCCAGATCACCTGGCTCCCTGTTTCAACCTCCCTTTTTTTCAGTTGGCTCTGTCTCCCAGGCGTTCCGGCACCAGTTGAAATGGCCACCCAGATTTGCGTGAGTTTTTGTTCAGAGACCCGCTGTGCTGGCTGAAACAGCCGTGCTGGAAACCCATGGAGCTTTTCAACCTGGAAATCTCCTGGTCTGTGGGCAGTAATAACTCATTTGGAAAGGTGGTGATCACTCACCCTTCTGTGTTGTTCTTGCTGGTAACTGCACTCCAGAGCTGTTCCTATTCAACCATCTTGGATCCACCCGCCACTTAACATGTCTCCATAGCCTTTCCTACTGTACTTCAGGGTCAAAATCCATAGGGTTTAGATAGGGCATTGATGGAACATCCTGGAGCTTATAGAAGGTTGTCTGTCTGGAGAAGGGAAAAGTCCAAAGACTAGGAAAAAGATATATATTATTATAAATAATTGGCATTCATGATTATGAAGGCTGAGAAGTCTCAATATCTGTGGCCAGCAGGCTGGAGACCCACCCAGGAGAGCCAATGTTTCAGTTCCAGTCTGAGTCTGAAGGCCTGCAAAACAAAAGAGCCAATGGTTTCAGTCTGAGTCCAAGTCCGAAGGCAGGAGAAAACCCGTTTCCCAGCTCAGAAACACCCTCATAGACACACCCAGAATAATCTTTAACCAATACCTGGGACTACTCTAGCCCAGTTAATTTAACACAAAAAAATTACCCATCACATGGAAATAGTAAATAAATGTAAGACATGATTATAAATTCATTGATTCAGTTCAATTTAGGACCAGATGAATTCACAGATGAGAATACCTACTCAGATTGGTATAGCTCATTTGGACTACAGTTTATTTCTGGAGAGCCTATCACTGACCTGGCTAGTATTTCAGGCAACCAAAGAAGGAATTGCTTTATTTGGTCCCTACACAATGAGAAGATTAGACTGTAAGCTCCTCTGGGAGTAATGACATATCCTGTACTTCAGTTTTGGCATAGGGAGACCCTGTAGAAAAACCTAAATCTCCTTATTTTTAGCTCGGATCTATCCTTGTTATATTTTGTCTAGCAGCCAGCACAGTGTTCTGTTTTTGAAAGGAGCAGGAAGGTGAGGGGTCAAGAACAAAATGCAGATATCTTTGACTGGTGTTTGTGGTGAGCAGCCCAGGCTACTCCTGGGTGAGTTGTGGTGGTAATTTTCACTGGGTAGGTGACGAGTGTCTGAACCCCATGGAAAAGAAATAGAAAATTTTGCAACAGAAAATTTGGATTCAATTCTGACTGCCATTTATTAACAGTGAGATTTTTAGCATGTCCCTTAACCTCTCTGAGGCAAATTTTATTCATCTATTAAACAAGAATAATAGCACTCGCTTGTCTTCTTGTCTTATTCAGTATTTGAGAAGGTCAAAAAAAGATAATGGAGGTGATTTGTAAATACGGTGTAGAATGTGAAATAAATACATCCATTCTGCAAACATTACTTGACACTAGGAGGAATTAAGCAGATTTCAACTCTCAAAAATTTAATAATCTAATCTAATAATCTTCTATGTGTGTGCTTGTTTATGAGGGGAAGCATACTCACTGAGGTCTGGGGACCAAGGGTAAATGCTAAATGATGCCTAGAGAAGCAACTTTAAAAGCAAGAGAAATAGAAATAGCCCATCACATAGGTTAAGTTCATTTCAGATTTGGTGCCCAGTAAACAAGTATAGGAGTGGGTGGAGGGTTGGGAGGGTTTCTATCAGAAGTATAGTAAATACCCATGATATGGTTTGGCTGTGTCCCCACCCACATCTCAACTTCAATTGTATCTCCCAGAATTCTCATGCGTTGTGGGAGGGACCAAGAGGGAGATAACTGAATGATGGGGGCCGGTCTTTCCTGTTTTATTCTTGTGATAGTGAATAAGTATCATGAGATCTCGTGGGTTTATTAGGGGTTTCCACTTTTGCATCCTTCTCATTTTCTGTTGCTGCCACCATGTAAGAAGTACCTTTTGCCTCTTGCCTGATTCTGAGGCCTCCCCAGCCATGTGGAACTGTAAGTCCAATTAAACTTCTTTTTCTTCCCAGTCTCAGGTACGTCTTTATCAGCAGTGTGAAAATGGTTTAATACAACCTATTCTGGTCATCTCTCTGTAACTCAGAATTTTGAGAGTTCAGCTCCTGTGCTTCTGGCCTACTTTCTAAAAATCAGTCTTTCTTCTTTCATTATCACTCTCTAGGAAGTCCAATAAGAAAAACTGAATTGAAATTAGAAAATCGCTTTGATTTCAAAGGGGTATTAGATGGCCTATAGTTTTTTTCATCTAATGATGCTTAGTGCAAGTGTGAATATACAGACATGTTTTAAGTTGTCCCATCACCCTTTAACATTAATACACAAATGTGTCTATTGGTTCTAAACTCCCACCTGCTTAACAGTGAGTAGACCAGTCTTACAGATCCCTCTTTAAATATTTCCAGGACTCTATGGGCATAGACACATGTGTGCCTAAGCCAGTCTCTTCCATTTCTTGCCAATGCTGGCCAGCTATTCCAATCTATTGGAATCTCTGGAGTTAAAACTTTATTCTTAAAACTGTAATTTTATTATGACAGCTTGTTTTTACAGAGCTAAAAATTAATGGTGCCCAATATGATGGAACTAGAGCATGATGGCTGTATCTCAGGGCAGAAGATTTTGCCACTGCCCTTACAAAGTGAGTAGGGAACACTCCAGTTTTAAGCTTCACTGGGTATTGAGGAAGGAACCCAAGTAAGGATGCCTGATCCCAATGTGCCGAATACTTAATGCTATGATATACTCCAAAAGATACAATTCTTTTCCCACTAGGTGAGCAAACACAATGGTAGGATGCCAGAGTCAGGATGTCTATGATATCCTCAACCATATCTAATTTAGACCTTTTACTCACCTACAATTCTCAGACTTGCTTCTGGTTGAGATTCATTTTTTTAATGCAGTCTTTTTCTCTAAATTTATTTTTAATTGACAAATCATAGTTGTGTCTGTTTATGGGGCACAGTGCAATGTTTTGATCTATGTATCCGTTGTGGAAAGATTCCATCAGACTAGTTAACACTTTACCATCACTTCACAAACTTACCATTTTTTTGTGGTGAGAATGTTAAAAATCTATTAGTAATTTTGAAATGTACAACATATTATTAACTATGGTCACCATGAAGTTGCAAGAGATTACTACTCCAGTTTAACTGAAGCTGTCCTCCTCGATCAACATCTTTTTCTACTCTCCCTTTCCCCCCACTTCATAGCATCTGGTGATCACCTTTCTACCCTCTGCCTCTGTGAATTTGACTTTTTTAGATTCCACCTATGAGATCATGCAGTATTTGTCTTTCTGTGCCTGGCTTGCTTTATTCAGCACAATATTTTCCAGTTCCATTCATATTGTCACAAATTATAGAATTTCCCTCCTTTTAAGGCTGTACAGTATTCCACTGTGTATATCTACCACATTTTCTTTATCCATTCGTCAGGAGATGATAATGGATAACCACATTTAGGTGAATGGATAACCAAATTTTAGGTTATTCCATATTTTGGCTGCTTCCATATTTTGGCAATTGTAAGAGACGCTGAAAATGCATAGATTTACTTTTTAAAGATCAATCTATCTGATACATTTGATGACTGCATCCCAATGGGTGAACAGGCTTTAATTCAGCATGTTCTTCAGATGCAGTGTAAATTAATGGATGAAAATAGATTTGCAGGAGACGGGCTGTTGCCTTTCTGTATTCCACTAGGTGAGCCCTAGCTCCAGCCTAGCCAGAGCCCATGTTACTATTTTCAGACCACTCTAGGGTTCGTTTTAATTTTTGGACACAGTAAGCTCTTTTTTGTTACAGGGACTTTGCACTTACTTTTCCTCTTCTGGGAACACTGTCCCTCTGATGATTGCTCAAGTCTTAGCTTAATGGTCACCTCCTCAGAAAGGCATTTTCTTTCTATTATATTACTCTATTTATTTATTCTTTAGCACTTTTCATAGTCTGCATTTATCTTGTTTATTTACTTGTTCCCTTGTTTCATGTAAGAGCCACAAGAGCAGCAGCCTTGCCTGTCACCACTATATCCCAGGGCCACACATAGTGAAGGGAAGAATACATAATAATAACAATTAACATTTATTGGGCATTTACTATTTGTAAAGTAGTATGCTAAGTACTTTTACATCCATTAACTCATCCAATCTTAACTTGGTCCTCTTTTACAGCTGAGGAAGCTGGAACTTGTAGGGGACTTAAGAACCTAGCCATACATCAAGCACTTGGTAAGAGATGGAGCTATCTGTAGTTTGGTGACTCCAAACTTTCAGCTTTACATTATTCTGCCTCTCCTCATCTCTGCTGCAGGTGGTCATGTTAGCACAGATCAAGGTCATGCCATGGTCCCAGCATCTTCTTTCTTTTCAAAAGTATCTCAAGTTGTATTCATTTGCCTTTGAAGAAAACTTACCATTTTCCCCTCTATTGAGCATGATGTCTTATGTTAGGGGACCATGTCCTAGGTCACCAAAGGTGTCAAAAAACTTTTCAGCCCTGGCTTTCCAGATCTGTGCACAGGTATCCTCTCTAGAACCACTAGTTGCTGGTAAGATGATGGTTGTGCCTCTCTTGCTCAATCTACAGTCCACAGACCACTGCCAGAGGCTTTTTTCCTCTCCATGAGTAAGCCTTCTTATTTCTCTCATATGGGTGGTGTCTGCTCTGATGTTTCAAATATTTTTTTCTCATTCTCTTTGTGTGTATTATGTATGCTGATTTTTCCTCAGCATCTGCCTGCCATGTTGGCACCAGCTCCCTCTGCACTTAATGCCTCCCTTTTCCTCCACATGTGACTAGGCAGCCAACTGCCCCAACTTTAGAGGGACTGGGAAGAGATGGGTTTTTTTTTTTCCCTGTGATACATTATTTCCTTTCCCTAGTAAGCTGTTCCTCCAATGCCGTCTCTGGGGGACATGTTGCTGCTCTTGCCTGGAGCTGCACTGGTTACTTGGTCTGGGCTCATGTACAGCTCTAATTCAATTTACAACGCAGTTACATAACTGTTCCCAGTCTCCAGTTGCCCTTGATGTCAAGCAGCGGTCAAGTTGTACCAGCCCAGGGAAAGGAGGAGGAATCTCTGGTCAGCCCTTGAGAACGTTTTAGCTTGGGTTCTGGAATGGAATGTGGCACCAAGAGGCCAAACCAGACCAGTAAATTCTCTGGAAGGTTGAAAAGCAAGTGTTGTTGATTTTTGTAAAATGGATGCTGTTGACTTTCAGGGCAATCCTCTGTCACTTGGGACTGTGTTTTTGGATCAAAGCTGAGGGTGCTGTTCTCTTTTCCCATGCATTGCTCTAAGTGGATGAAACTTTCAGCCTCAATGAGAAGTGCTCCTAGGAGTGTCTTGGCTTGGAAACTTCTCAAGGACAGACTTTTAGCACATTCTTTTCCGAAGAGTTCTGGTTCTACTCAGTTCCAAATAGTGACAAGAATAGCTAAGTTTTGATACTTTTGCTTCTTGTCTTAGCAGAGCCATGTAGCCAGGGGTTTTAGCAAAAACCAAAAATACAAACTAAAGCCTGGGAAAATTGATCAAAATTTCAGAAATTCAATAGTATGAAAGCTCTCTAGGAGTAAGTACTCTGTTTATTTTGTTCTCTGCTATCTCTTTACACCATGAATAATATCTAGTATGGACTAGGGACTCAGAGAATATTTGTTGGTTGATGAATATATAATATGATTTGTGGAGTGTGGCAAGTGATCTTTTTCTAGTTAATCTGGCAAAGCTTCCTATACTGGAGGTTTTCAGAAGTCTGTTTTACATATTTTAATCATATATGTGTCTGTGTAAATATGCTAGATAAATATTCTACAAATGTATGTATACAGATGTCTATATCTATCATGATTAACAATCACTAACTGATTATTCATCTATGATAAGCACATTAATAGATTGTGCCTGGATTTAAAGATTGACCTAAAAAACATCATTCCTTTATACTAATTTGACTATCCTCATTGACAGAACTAGATTCATGGGAATTTTGAGATTTATGCAGTTACAAAAGGTTCTTTGCTTAGAAGGACCTCATACTTGGTTTAGTGCTCTTCAGATTCATAATAATTTTTGAACAGGGGGACCCTATATTCGTTTTACACCGGACTCCACAAAGGTAATTCTGCCAAAAGTATAGAGAGAGCAAGTTTAAAAAACACTATCTAATATCATCTTTTGCATGCTAACAGCCCTGAGTGAGAACAGTTGCTTGCTGACTGTTCAGTATCCTGTGACTAGGATAACATGTGATATGGTTTGGCTGTGTCCCCACCCAAATCTCATCTTGAATTTTCACATGTTGTGGGAGGCACCCAGTGGGAGGTAATTGAATTATGGGGGCAAATCTTTCCATGCTGTTCTCATGATAGTGAGTAAGTTTCATGAGATCTGATAGTTTTAAAAAGGAGAGTTCCCTTGTACAAGTTCTCTCTTTTTGCCTGCTGCCATTTACGTAAGATGTGACTTGCTCCTTCTTGCCTTCTACTATGATTGTGAGGCCTCCCCAGCCATGTGGAACTGTAAGTTCAATTAAATCTCTTTCTTTTGTAAGTTGCCCAGCTTTTATCAGCAGTGTGAAAACAGACTAATACAACATGCATATCAAGAAATGATTAATCTACTACTATTTAAAGACATTACTTGATTAATTAACCTTATTAATGACAAGTGTATCAAATATATGTGCTTTCAAAAAAAAAATCCAGAATATAATTCATGAATTCACTGGTGGTTCTTCTCTGCTGTGAACTATCTCTGGTTTAACAATCTTTGCCTTCCAAAATTCAACAAATTTAATAGGCCATAAATATTCGTATATCAGCCATATTGCTTATCATTTTTGACAGCAGAACCATTCTCATTCTTGAAAATTCCTATTGTTTGGTCTGTATCACATTTTGGAACTTGATCAAAATCAATTTTGAATTTGAATACATGCAATCTAATTCCTTTTAAAGGGCTTCTACATCAAATGATTTTCACAATTTTTCTGCCCAGAAAGTGTAGCTAGGGCAACATATATATGCTGTTTATTTATTTATTTATTTATGAGATGGATTCTTGCTCTGTCGCTAAAGTTGGAGTGCAGGGGCATGATCTAGGCTCATTGCCACCTCTGCCTCCCAGGTTCAAGCGATTCTCCTGCCTCAGCTAGGATTACAGGTGCCCACCACCGTCCCTGGCTAATTTTTTTGGTATTTTTTAGTAGAGACGGGGTTTCATCATCTTGGCCAGGCTGGTCTCAAACTCCTGACCTCGTAATCCACCCGCCTTGGCCTCCCAAAGTGCTGGGATCACAGGGGTCAATATCATATAGCCTGAAACTAGGCACATAATAGCCAATGAATAAATAACTAATTAAGTAAACCTAACTAACTAGCAATTAGTAATTTCCTATGCACCATGCAGGAACATACACATAATAACTTTCATGTGTCTTTTTTTAAGTAAAGGTTAAACTCCTAAACAGCTGTTCTTGCCCCCAAATTTTTAAAGCTCCCAAATACTAGATGATAGTCTACACATGCTACTTACATAAAAACAAATTCAAACCTCTTTGTATTTTTCAAAATAGAGAACTGAAGAAATTTTTTTAAAAGTCAAACATTTGAAACACGTGGTGATCTTTCGGTAGATTTAATTTTTCCAACATCTCCTCATTTCAAAGCACACCAACTGCTCTGGCTTGGCTTTGCTGAACCATTTAACACCCACTTGCATCTCAGAAAGTTTCCTGTGTTAATAATTACAAAGGATATTGCATGACAACCTGTTTGTTGTTTATTTATTTATTTATTACAAACGTCAAGTCACTCAGCACGTTGGCTGAGCAGAGCAGGTTATTCTCATGCACATCTTGATACATAACTGAAGTTGTTGCTTTAAGTCAAGCTGAGGCCATATCCTCACAGCCAGACAGTTCTTAATTACTTCATTTTTGAGATAGGGGTTTTCTGAATTATATTTTCTTGCAGAGGAGAAAAGATTTTAAAACTTTGCTTTCACTTCACACTGGGAACAAGGAACAAGCAGATGGAAAATAATGAGTTTCTTCAATACTGTCTTGGCTGGAGAAATATTTTCTTAGACTCCACCTTTTTCTGCATGTTCCAGCAACACCAAAATCCTGTTTTCCATTAGTTTGATTCTTGTTAACTACACATCATTCCTCTCTGGGTAAAGTAAATCACAGATGGAGTGCCATACTATCATGGTGCCCAGATAGAAAGAGTGTTCTCGGCCGGGCGCGGTGGCTCAAGCCTGTAATCCCAGCACTTCAGGAGGCCGAGGCGGGTGGATCACGAGGTCAAGAGATTGAGACCATCCTGGTCAACACGGTGAAACCCCGTCTCTACTAAAAATACAAAACATTAGCTGGGCATGGTGGCGCGTGCCTGTAATCCCAGCTACTCAGGAGGCTGAGGCAGGAGAATTGCCTGAACCCAGGAGGTGGAGGTTGCGGTGAGCCAACATCGAGCCATTGCACTCCAGCCTGGGTAACAAAAGCGAAACTCCGTCTCAAAAAAAAAAAAAAAAGAAAAAAAAAAAAAAGAAAAAGTGTTCTCAAACTTTGACATCGATAGAGAATCTAAAATTTAAACTCATGCTACCATATGCATCCTAGCAAAGAGAGTAATCATTTATAGTGTTCTTTTGAAAAGAGGCTAAAGTCTTTCATTTAAAATTTCTTCATTAAAAAACATCTTCAAACAAAAAGAAACCAACAACAACACTAAAACTAAAAAGCACAATGAAATAATGACTTACCACATGTAAGTGGAGCAAATTAGAGTAAATAATATCTGAAATGAGTCAACTTAAAGTTTTTAAATAGCTATTAATTTAGTCATAAAAATAATCTTAAGATTGTGTGTCCAGGCTTAAAGAAAAAAAATTAGACCTAAGTGGAAAGCAGAAGGCATCTTAAAAACATCTACCTCTCCTATCATTTTTCCACAAGGAAATTGCATAAAAATCCTTTTCTTGAGAAAATTCAATCCTCCGCTTGCTATAGGTAAATAATCCTCTTTTCTTTTTTCTTTTTTTTTTTTTTTGAGACAGAGTCTCGTTCTGTCGTCAGGCACCAGGGTGGAGTGCAGTGGTGTGATCTTGGCTCACTGCAGCCTCCGCCTCCTGGTTCAAACAATTCTCCTGCCTCAGCCTCCCGGGTAGCTGGGACTACAGGCACATGCCACCACAACCAGCTAATTTTTTTGGATTTTTAGTAGAGATAGGGTTTCACCATGTTGGCCAGGATGGTCTCGATCTCTTGAGCTTGTGATCCACCCACCTTGGCTTCCCAAAGTGCTGAGATTACAGGCTTGAGCCACCGTGCCCTGCCAATAACCCTGTTTTCTTATTTTCAAGTTTCTCTAATTGGGATCCAGCTTAAGCGGCTTCTCCCAGATCTTTCAGGTTTCCCTGGCTTTTAAAACATATCATCCCCATGAATGTTCTTCATCATTCAAAACATGAGACACTTTCAGGAAATCTACATATATCCAATAACAATTACATAATTAGGCACTCCTTGCAAAGAGGAAAAGAAAAAAGAAAAAGAGAAGCTCAAAAGAGATTGGCTGAAGTGGGTGATCTCCTAGGATGTTGGGAGTAAGTGATTCTCTGGTGAAACACCTCAAACACATTCTTGTTTTCAATGAATCTCAAAGGCTGAAGGGGGTTGAGCTGAGGAGGGTGGCATGAAGAGAAAGCAAGTGTACCTGATAAAGTGAGCAGGCTGGTACATGTCCAGTGTGCAACCCTAACTGCTGATCAACAGTTTCTAACCAACCATTTAGAAGAGCTGGTAACTTATCGTCTAATATAATATAATTTTTCAAAGACACTGATGTCATTATGGATAAATAAGAGTTGGACATTGATTAACGCCCTAAGATTTAGGAAATGAAATGGATTATTAATGACTATCTCTGTCTATTTTCTGTTGCTATAACAGAATGCCACAGATTGGGTGATTTATAAAGAAAAGAAATTTGTTTGACTCATAGTTCTAGAGCCATGATTCATCTAGAGGCAAATTCTCTCCAGCTGTGAGCCTGTGAAATCAAAACAAGTTATCTACTTCCAAACTACAGTGATGGGACAGGCCAGGCCATTCCCATTCCAAAAGGAAAAAATAGGCAAGAAGAAAGGGGTAACTGGTCTCAAGTAAGATCAAAGCCCAACAGGGAAAACAATATTAAGTGTTAAAGCTAAAGAATAATCTCCCTTGACTCCATGCCCCACTTCCGGGATACAATGGGGTGAGAATTGAGCCCCTAAGGCCTCAGGCAGCCCCACCCCCATGGCTTTGCTGGACTCAGCCACTGGGCTTTCAGGTGTGGAGTCTCATGCTTGCAGGTCTTCAAGGCTAACATTGCCACTGACAGCTCTACAATTGTTGGATCTCAGTGGCTGTCCCAATCCTATAGCTCCACTAGGCATCACCCTAGTGGGAACTCTCTGTGGTGACTACACTCTTGCAGCACATTTCTGCCTGGGGCCCCCAGACTATTCATAACATTCTTTGAAATCTAGGTGGAGGTAGCCATGCCCCCAAAGCTCTTGCATTCTGCAGTCCTACAGGCTGAACACCACATGATTGCCGTCAAGGATAACTGCTTGTATGCTCCAGAGTGGCCTATACCATACTTGGGCCTGCCTGAGCCCTGGCTAGGATAATCAAAGGGAACCGCACTGGAATTCATGGAGGAGCAAAGACCTGAGTAAGCTCTGAGGAGAGAGCCCTTGAAGGGTGCCCTGGGCCTGTCCCCTGAAACCACAAGAGCTCTGGATATGTGATAGGAGGGTAGCCTCTAAGGTCCCTGAAATGCCTTCAGGGTCTTTCTCTCATTGACTTGGTTAATAGCGCCTGGCTCCCTTCCATCCACGGTAATCTCTTTGGCAAACAGTTACTTGGCTGCACTCTTGGTTTGCTCTTTTAAAGGTGTATTTTCACTCTTTACATGGCCAGGCTGTGAATGTTTCAAATCTTTCCATTCTGCTTCTCTTTTAATTATAAATTCCATCTCTAAGTCATTCTTTTCCTCTCACAGCTGGCTGTATGTGTTTAAAAGTAGCCATGTTGTGGCCTGAATGGTTTGCTGCTTAGGTGTTTATTCTGCCAGATATCCTCGTTCATTGCTCTCACGTTCCACATTTTGTAAGATCTTCAAACATGCATACAATTAGCCAAGGTTTTTGCTACTTAATAACAAGGATGACCTTTACTCCAGTTTCCAATACCTTGTTTCTTATTTTTCTGCCTGAGGCTTCATCAGAATGGCCTTTATTGCCAGTATTTTTACCAACCTTCTGGTCACAATTACTTAAGTAATCTCTAAGAAAATTCAAATTTCCTTATAATTCTCCTTTTCATCTGAACCCTCACCAAAAAACACCCTTAATGCTTCACTGGAATAGAGACTTTCTAGCTTGATTCTCCAAATAGTTTCATCCTCTACCATTACCCAGTTCCAAAGCTACTTCTACATTTACAGGCATATGTTATAGTAATAGCCCCATTTCTCAGTACCGATTGTCCATTTCACAGGTGGATGAGTGATTCTTTCCTGTGGAGATCTGTGTTTGCAAGTATCTTCACATCATGAAGTGTCTCACTCTTCAGGAAAATAAAAAAGCTTGCAAAGCTTTAAAGGGTGTTTCACCCCCCAAATAAAAGAAATATGTATTTTATGAAAAATGAAGGGCATCTGCAACCTGTATCTTACACAGGGTGAATCATTGAATGCATGTTTTTAAAAGGAAGAAAAATGACTTTAAAAAATTGTTTAAGAGTAGTAAAGTCATTTACAAAGAAAACCAAATGAAAAGGAAACCAAATTACATAGAGCAACTCTGTGCTTAGTACCTAATGAATCATGGTGTCTAGGGGAGGCTCTCTAGCTCTTGGTTTTCTGCGGTCTCAATAATAGGTAAATAGAATCTTAGAGAAAAAAAGGGCTTATCGGGGTTTTTTTTTTTTTTTTTTTTTTTTTTTAACAAAAGCAGCAATGCACCATGAGCCCTTAATTGAATTCACAAAGCCAGGCAATGTGTTTAAATGTTATCATTGTAAAGCTACGTTAAGTATCAGAGCAGATTTTTTGAAGTCAACATTTTTAAATAAAAAGTACAATTTAAAGAGGAGCATGGTCCAGTAGTGAAAAACCAGGGATTTTCCTGACTCCAGCTATTTAGTGCAGAAAAGTTTATAATAATTATTAGAATGACAGGCAATGCTGAATTTCTACTATCTAATATGTTAGGAAATGAAGACTTCTTTGGAATTGAAGAACTTTAGAATCATCCAAGAGTTGTGCAAATACAAGGCCTTGGCTTCAAAAGGGAAATTTAATTGTAATCAAATCCTGCTCTTCATTGTATTTTTTGGCACTAGGTCACAGGGCTCTGTTGGAGGTGATGTTGTGCCATCATTCTAAGACTTTCTACTGTAACTTACTGAGTACTTACTAAGTTTCAGTCCCTATGCCTGGCCTCCCGGGCCATAAGACACAGACCCAGACCACCAGGAGGGTGCAGTGCAGTATATGATGACTGCTAAACCCCTCACATAAAACAAACAAAAGCAAACAAGAAATTATTGCTAATCAAACGTAAGCTTTTTAAAAGGCATTTATTGTACAGAAAGGAATATAAAAAGACACAAAGATACTAAAGCCTGGTGAATATTTCCATTCTGAAAAAAATGAGAATTATCTTTTAAAAGTCACAGGGAAAGCTCCACTTTGGTTTCACTCATCGTCTTTGGAAGAAAAGGAAGTTGGATTTTTCCATTAACACCTCACGGTGCCTTTCTCTCCATCCTGGGTGGTGGCCACGCCGCTGTCAGCCTCTTCATGCTACTCATCAGTGGTCAGGCTTGGCCGTTAATGCTGAATTTGGCGTGGTGCTTTCAACAGACTCATTCACTGGCAGATATCCTGCCACACAGAGAGAATTTTTTTGACCAGGTTGTGGCAATTTTCAATAAAAGGATAAACATAAATGGAACTCTCTGTACTTTTTCATTATAGAAATAGTCAATGTTTAGTACTCAACTGACACATTGTACTCTTCTCTGAATTGCTCTGCAGGAAGCATATTTAAATATGATATTTGGGTCCCCAAATAGACAGAACTGATGGCTTCAGATCAACTCTGAAGCTGAAAGAAAACTTTGTAGAGTCTTGCACAGCATCACAAATAGTGTGGTACATCCCCCATCCCAATGTATTAATAATGATAGTATTTAGAGTGTCCAACCTGAAAAGTTCCTGAAAACAAAAGTTTCCTATCTCACTGTAGGATTTTTCACAAACATCCTGTGTGGAATGTCTTTCCTATATGGACATACACCATGATGGAAGCAGGAAAAAGTGCAGTAATTAAGGGGAGTCTCAGACTAAGAATGAACATGCAGAAACCAAGGTCTAGAGCCAATAGCTGAAAAGTTATTTGGGGCCAAAGGCCAATCTCAAAATGAAGAAGAAGAGTTGAGGTTAGAGAACTTGTATTGTTCAAAGGAAAGAAGTGACCAAGGACCAGGTACTCAGGATTCATTCACTCATTCATTCAGTCCCTCACTCATTTAGCAACACCACATACATATACTCATGGTGAATAAAACACACCTGAGCTTTGTCTTCAGGTAGTTCTCATAGGACACAGGACGAGAGGGCACAGACAAGCCAGTATAGTACAAAGTAGTGAAGTAGAGGTTGTTATAAGAACTCATTATCTTAGCTTTGGAAATGCCCCTAAATTTCTCCTAGACTTATAGAAATTAACTCTCTGCCCTTACTGCTCTCACATCTACCATTTTAGACTCAATGAGATATAGGACACATGAAATAAATATATTCAGATACCTGGCACATGATAAGATAAAGTGCTTTCTAATCTAAAATGCATTGTACATATTCTAATCTTTCCTTGCTGCTTCAGAAAGCCAAGACTAGGAGAATCCTGCTTAACAATGGGTACAGTGTGTTTACACCTGTTTCTCAATGGGACTTAGTGATTCAATGAAAAAGAAACTGACATTCTTTGGTTTAAAGTGTCCAGGAAAAATTAGACTAGTATGTATTTTCCCTTGATTTTTTCAGAAAATTTACAATTCATCTCCCATCAGTCAGTCCAGCAACAAGTCCTAAAGATTCTCTCTACCAAAGATATTCTATATCCCAAATGTTTCTCTGCCCACGCTGCAACCACCTTCACCTAAGACACCATTATTTTGCACCTGGACTACTGTGGTAGCTTCATAACTGATCTACTGCTTTCCCCATAACCGTCTCCCCAGGTCTCCAGGCACTTTTGAAGGAGGAATGAGCTTTTGAAAACATAAATCATACCACATCAATCTCTGCTTATAAATGTCAGAAAGCTTCTTACCAAGTAGAATATCCTACTGGTGTGTGCAAAGCTTTATAGGATCAGTCCCCGCCTTTCTTTCAACCTCCTGTCATAAGAGCTTCCCCTTTACCTCACTGTCTGTTTCTTCAACATAAACATTCCCACCTTAGGGCTTTTCTGACATCTGGTCTCTTTCTCTAGAATACACTTCCCTTAATTCTCAAATGGATCCCTCTTGTCATTTGGGTCTCAGCTTAGGTGTTAGCTCTTCGTAGAGATTTACCTGATTCCCTAATCCCAGGGAGCCACCCAGTTACTGTCTCATTACCACCTTCTAATTCACTATTTGCTATTTTTCTTAATTTTTAAAAAATTATTCCCATTGTCATAAGATTGTGAGTTCCATGAGATTAGGGACATTGTCTGCCATTTTACCTATTTGTTTTATATCATTTGCAATAGGCAGAACTTAGAAATAGAAAATTTGTAAATATATTATAAGCATTAAAAACATTTGCAAGTACCAAAGTGAATACTTCCCATAGTTAGATATGGACTCTCATCACGTCATTGGACTCTTCTTGGGCAGTTAGTATATGACACAGGAATTATTCATTTGTGGGTCTCCAACACCTTGCATGTCCAGGCACATTGCTCTCCGTTGAATGATTAAATGTTGTCCTGTTTGCCTAGGGTACTGAGCCAGCTCCCTTCAGGTTGCAAGAACACAGTTATGCTTAAGTTAATTTACCTATTGAGCATATTAAGGAAGAACAGAAGACCACCCTATGAGCTGCCCAGCCAGGCCATAAGGACCAGAGAGTTGTTTATAAGATGCCATAGCACCAGCTCCATGACCTGAACTCTCCTCAGCAGAAGGCATATGTTGGTTCCTCCTCCAATGCTCAGTGACTTGTTCACCCTCTTTGTTGCCAGAGATCTTGCCACTCCTGCTGACTCTCTTCTTTAGAGTCTTGCATTCAGGCTTCCTGAGTAAGGACCAGGTTGAGGCAGTGCTGTCACACAGGTGCTGATTCAGATTCAGGGGTCTTCTCAGGGCACTGGTGCACCTCATTCAGGCTTGAAGTCAGTGCTCACCTTCCATGCAAATGCTGAGACCAGGATGGCCTGGTTTCTTCCAGGAATGGGTCCTCAAAAGAGGATTATATGCAATACAGTCATTCTGAGCCTCCTCAAAACATTTTTTGTCAAGTAACTCCAGTAATCTGAAGAAAATATTGGAAATTCTAAAATATATAAATATAAGAATGGATTAGGAGGCCAGAGATTGGCCAACCATCAAAACTATGGGGCAAATATATTCAGAAGGTTAATCCCAATTCTGATCATTTCCCAAAAAGGCACAATCAAATTGTGCATATTTGACCAAGATTTTATTTTTGTAATAAAGTAAGTTGTTCAGAAAATACTATAAATTATCTTTTCAAAAATTTTTAAATGTTACCTAAAAATCCATATGCAGGCTGGAGTCCCACATGCACAAATATGGTTGTTACAAACTTGAAAAAAGTGGATATAGAATTGTTTGTAGATTTAGGCATTAGTGCTAAATTTTCAGTGTTTACAGTTTAAGAAAATGATGTATTTGTTTTAAAAGATTTATTTTAATACAGCCTCAACAAAAGGCAATTCAGCTCGGCATTTCTCAATAAAGGTACATATATGAGCAAAATTATATCTACAAGGATATTCATTGCATTGTGGCTTGTAGTAGCAAAAGTCTAGAAATAAAAGTTTTCTTATGTCTAATTTATAAGAATCTTAAAGTGTTATAAATAAGAGACAGTTTAAATAAATTACAGTACACTTGTAAAACAGAATATAGCTATTAAAAAGAAGAAGATTGATTTATATACATTGATGTGGCGAAACCCTCTAAATACATTAAAGTGGAAAAGCAAGGTATGGAAATATGGCCTATAAGGAGAGGAACTAGCTGCCTAGGGTAGAAGAGAGATTCACTTTTCAATCTGTAATCTAGTTTACCATTTGATTTTAAAAATTATATTTAGATGTTGCTTAAAAACAGAAAAAATACCCAAAATTTAATTTTCCTACCAAGCAAAAAATGCATATATTAACTTTCCATTGTCAATGAAGAGTCAAACTCCATGAAATATTTACAGAAGTTTACTCTGAGCCAAATATGAGTGAACATGGCCTAAGACACAGTCTCAAGAGGTCTTGAGAGCATGTGTCCAAGGTGGCTGGATTACAGCTTGATTTTATACATTTTAGGGGAACATAAGACATTCATCAATCCATGTGAGGTATATATTGTTTTGATCTGGAGAGGTGGGACAACTCGAAGCAGAAGGGATGGGGCTTGCAAGTCACAGGCAGATTCAGGGATTTTCTGTTTGGCAATTGGTGTTTCTATTTCTAGATCCTTGAGGAATTGTCACACTCTTTTCCACGGTGGTTGAACTAATTTACACTCCCACCAACGGTGTAAAAGCATTCCTATTTCTCCACATCCTTTCCAGCATCTGTTAACTCCAGATTTTTTAATGATTGCCCTTCTAACTGGTATGAGATGATATCTCAATGTGGTTTTGATTTGCATTTCTCTAACCACCAATGATGCTGAGCGTTTTTCAACATAAGCAATATCAGTCAGGACATAGGCATAGGCAAGGACTCCATGACTAACATGCCAAAAGCAATGGCAACAAAAGCCAAAATAGACAAAATAGACAAATGGGATCTAATTAAACTTAAGAGCTTCTGCACAGCAAAAGAAACAATCACTAGAGTGAACTGGCAACCAACAGAATGGGAAAAAATTTTTTGCAAGATACCCATCTGACAAAGGACTAATATCCAGAATCTACAAAGAACTAAAACAAATATAAAAGAAAAAAAACCCATCAAAAAGTGGGTGAAAGATATGAATAGACACTTTTCAAAAGAAGACATTCATGCTGTGTGCTCTTTTCTATGCTTCTCATCTGTACACCAATGGGATCCAGCAAAGATGGGTTTCAAAACAAAGCACAGTGGAAGAGGGTGCCAGAGGGAAACCATCATAGCTTTGCGGTTTTTTTTTTTTTTTTGGCAAGATAACTTCTTCTTTTCCTTTAAGATGTGTAATAGAATTTACTAAGGTATCACTTACTTGTCTTGATTCATATATTGCTCTACACTGAAAGTTAACCATAACTGTATGTGTCTTATCTCTTTATTCAGACAGTGTGCCCTCTAAGAAAAAGTATTTTTTAAACACTAGTATTTCTGGCATTTAATATTGTGTTGAAACATAGGAAATACAATAATGTTTGATGAATAAATACATGCTACATATGAGAAAGAAACTTTCTCATAATTTTCTCTATAATGAATTTGCTCTATAAAGTGAGATTAAGAAGTCCACCCAAGGAATTTAGTGAACAGTAGTGGAACAAGAAACTAAAGCCCTTACCCTCCCTTCAACTCTCAAATCCTGCACTTTCCACAGCACCACACTCAAAATTCAGGAAGCTCATGCTCGGAAACCTTCAGATGCCTTCCTGGCAGGACTGTGTTAGGCACACCAGAATTGCATGAGACGACGCCTATGGTCTCTGCTGTTATGAAGTATCATAATAGTGATCCAGTGGCTTTAATGGCTGCCAGCAATTGCAAGCAAAGGAAGTGGTTTAATGACACAGGCATACTGTGAGCAAAATCCTTAGGTTGGTTCCTTTTGCTCTATAATATTTGAATGCATAAGGGAACGTTTTACTCCTTCTACAGCTCTCTCTTTCCTTGAAAAGTCCCAAATATTAACCCAGAGATATGACTTTCTACTTGCCATTGCAGAAAGAGTACTTATTTATCTGATATTACATATCACTCCTTCTTTGTCTCTGTTTTAATAATTTTATAATCTTGGATGCATTTCCTAGAGTCCATAGACAAGAGGTAATTTTTCTGCTCGCCATTATTCCTTTTCTATTTTGTAAACTTAGCCAGTATAGTACAACAATCTTTGGAAAACACTAAAAATTAGTTGTCAACTAAGTTGTAAGTTCTGAATAATCCCCTAGTTGTTTCCTCTGGGTAGGTTTATTGATTAGGATGTATTTTTCTCTTCAACCTTATCTTAAAGATCTTGTAACGTTTTACCTTACATTTATTGCCCAGCAGACTAGAAAGGCAGGAGAGAAGTGGTGTCAAGAACAGCTGAATAGAATCGTTGATTATGATTGACAAAGAACTGCAGTGTGTGTGCAGAAAACAAAGAGACGTTTGTGTTGGTGGGAAGCATGTGACCAGCTGCCCCAATTTGGTCAGAGCCGTTCCATTTGCTCGTCTACTTCTCTGGATGTTCTTCAAGATTTTGATTGAACCTGGTCTTTTCCACAACATTTCCCATTTTCCCCGAGTCATATAAGGGGGTAAGAGCAAGAGAAGATTCCTGTTAACAGCTGTGTGATTCATTCTTTAGGCCTTTCCCTCAATGTTCTAAAGCACAGTCTTCAAATAGTTTTGATCATGAATTAAATCAGTACAACATACACCCCATTTACTATTATTTTTTTAAAATTTATTTTATTGCATTTTAAGTTTTGGGGTACATGTGAAGGACATGCAAGATTGTTGCATAGGTACACATGTGGCAGTGTGATTTGCTGCCTTCCTCCCCATCACCTATATTTGGCATTTCTCCCCATGCTATCTCTCCCCAACTCCCCACCCCCCACTGTCCCTCCCTATTTCCCCCTAACAGACCCCAGTGTGTGGTGCTCCCCTCCCTGTGTCCATGTGTCCTCATTGTTCAACACCTGCCTATGAGTGAGAACATGCAGTGTTTGATCTTCTGCTCTTCTGTCAGTTTGCTGAGAATGATGGTTTCCAGGTTCATCCATGTCCCTACAAAGGACACAAACTCATCGTTTTTGATGGCTGCATAATATTCCATGGTGTATATGTGCCACATTTTCCCTGTCCAGTCTATCACTGACGGGCATTTGGGTTGGTTCCAGGTCTTTGCTGTTGTAAACAGTGCTGCAATGAACAGTCGTGTGCACGTGTCCTTATAGTAGAACGATTTGTAATCCTTTGGATATATACCCAGTAATGGGATTGCTGGGTCAAATGGAATTTCTATTTCTAGGTCCTTGAGGAATCGCCACACTGTCTTCCACAATGGTTGAACTAATTTACACTCCCACCAACAGTGTAAAAGTGTTCCTATTTCTCCACATCCTCTCCAGCATCTGTTGTCTCTAGATTTTTTAATGATTGCCATTCTAACTGGTGTGAGATGGCATCTCAATGTAGTTTTGATTTGCATTTCTCTAATGACTAGTGACGATGAGCATTTTTTCATATGTTTGTTGGCCTCATGCATGTCTTCTTTTGTAAAGCGTCTGTCCATATCCTTTGCCCAATTTTGAATGGGCTTGTTTGTTTTTTTTCTTGTAAATCTGTTTTAGTTCTTTGTAGATTCTGGATATCAGCCCTTTGTCAGATGGTTAGACTGCAAAAATTTTTTCCCATTCTGTTGGTTGCCGATTCACTCTAATGACTGTTTCTTTTGCCGTGCAGAAGCTATGAATTTTGATTAGGTCCCATTTGTCTACTTTTGCTTTTGTTGCATACACCCCATTTATAAGTTATCTTCACATACTGCCCATTCTGATACTTTATGCTAATATATTATGTAACATAAAACACAACAAAATAGATCAGTAAAGATGCAAAATGAATGTAAACAGCACTTTTTCTTAGTATTTTTTCTCTGCACTTTAATGCATCACCTTATGTACAACCAGGGTGTTTACACCCTGTTTTGGAGGCACTTACAAAAAGATAGTTATGAATTGTCCAAAGACAAGCACAGTTCAATGTGAGAAGCTACATCCTCCTTTTGACATTATTTGGGATTGTGACAACCAGACAGCTTCCTCTTGTTTCTGGATACTGCCGGGAAGACTGTGCAAAAAGTTACTCAAAAGCAAATACCCAACCCCAGTGTTCTAGAGACCCAAACTCTAGTCCCAGCCTTATCATTAACCAGTTCTACAACTCTAAGAAACTCATTTAAACTCTCTGAATTTGTCACTAGTGAAACAAAAACAAAAATGAAAACACTTTCTTGCCTATTTCACCTAATTGCTATAAATATCAAAGAAGGCGATGGATTCGCAAGAGTTTTTAAATGAATAGCACGGAATACAAATATAAGATAGTATTGTTATTATTTTTAAAGATAGTAGGAGGAAAGCGTATCCTACCCATCCACTCCTCGCCCCAACACTGTTCATTGCATCCACAAAACTAACTCAATGCAGACACCCTCCCTTTTGCCCTTCTGTACCAGGCAAATGATCGCTGGTAAAAACTGAAGCTGTTTAGTTTTAGATTTTAGTGAATACTTTCCCAATTCTTCCTCTCCAGATTTTAGAATCATAAAAGTTAAGAGAAAGATAATAATTTTAGAGTCAAAGGGAGCTAAAAGATTATCCCAGCTAGTATTCTTATATTGTGGATGAGAACATTGAAGCTGGGTGAATTTCAGAGAGACTACATGATTTCTCCAGGATCACACAGCTAGGAAAGGAGCCACATCAGACTCTGAGAACCGTATTGGAACCTATTTTGGAATCCAGTTTTTCCCCATAATGCTGCTTGGTCCCTTTCCTCCTTTCCATGCTGCCTGGCAGGGCTGCTTCATGCCATTATGGTGCTCTAGTCAATCATTTATAATTCCTCTTCAGCTATGTTTCTCTCAGGAGCAAATCATGTCTCTATTCTCCACTGTAAAAGATTGTCTTCCTTTGTGTCCATATCTTTAAGTCTTACAAGTCAATTCCACCCCCCTAAACTGTCTCCAATTCTTTCTTACTTTTATTCAGCTCCTACTCTGATCGCCTCATTACCTACTAATGATGTTTCCTTGTCAGGAAAGGACTGTGGATTAGGCGGCCAGAGGTGGCCATTTAAGTTGTCACTGAAGGCGTCTGCTTCTTCCAGAGCACTGACAGCTGTTGTGTCAGTCACACAAGGTAAAATAACCTCCTTGCAGAGTAAAAATAAGATGGTAAAAATAACCTTCTTACACAAGTCTCACACCAGAAGTAGGCGTGAATATTTTGGAGAGGAGAATTTAGAAATGAGTGATAGAGATGGCACAGGCGGAAGCCAGTTAGATGGATATGTGTCCCTCCCTTACAGGGTTTGTGTTTCTAACCCGGAGGTTAGAAAGCTTCCTTTTTCTTCTTTTTTCCCTTCCTTCCTTTGGCACCAGTCACTCCCCGTCTCCCAATCTACCCACCCAAATCCATCTCAGATTTAATGTAAAATTATGTTCACGTTGTATTTTCAATGGTTCCTATTTTCTTCTGCCTAGATCACTTTTAGGTATTTAATGGTCAGATATTCTCTATGAGTAAGATAGATTAAATCTCAGGATCCATGCTTCTAATGGGGCAAAAATGAATTACTGAGCACGTTTAATAAAATGTCTCAAAAGGAAGCCTTGGCCCAAGTCATCACTCTAAGATGAATAGCCAGAGGTCTGAGGCAGATCTCTGGGATGGCAAGATTTTTTGTGATTTCCATTTATTCTTGGCTTTGTTTTTATAAAATATCCACTTGGGGTGTAATAGGATCAGAATGCAAATAGATCACCAGCATGACTTTTGAGAACAAAGAAACATTTATATATACTCTGTTACCAATTTTTCTTTTAGAAATATCTGGCCCTTAAATATTTATATCCCCCAGTTTGCACATGGAAGAAAGGCCAGCATGTTCTAGTTTGTTTCGCCCTCACCTGGGTGTTATATGATACGTCTGACGTCAGAGCATCTAGCATGGGGCAGGTGTTCCATAAATGACCGCTAAGTTTAACTGGCTTATGTTCAAAACCCTGATAACTGCACTCAAAAAGCTGAAATGTTTTTCTTTGTCTAAGTGTTAATGTTAAACACAATGTGAGCTGAAGATAAAATAAAATTAGAAAGTGGTGTGTTAGAGGAGGGGGAGATAGGACAGCAGACATCATGCTCTGAGAACTGGTCTAAGATGTAAGAAGTGGATGGCGTGAAAGGCCGTTGTTTCCTGAAATGTGTCAAAAGACTGAAGACAAGAGATCTGCTCAATAAATAGTCACTAAAAGGAAGTAACCTTGAGTGCAAAAGGTGTAGGAGGTAGAGGATGAGCCAGGAGTTGCTGTAGCCAGGAAGGAGCCTGGATTTGCCCTGCCCATCACCTCCTCTGCCTTTTCTCTCATTCTAGACCCCACACATTGGCTCATGCTCAGTGCAGGTACAGGGCACAGGCTGAGCATTTGCCAGGCTCATCCCCCCAGAGTTTACTGGGCAGAAAGGAGAAGCAGAGAATGACTCCTTGCTTCTCCGCCTCTCACTCCACCCCTGCCAGAAATTTAAAATATTTGATGGCAAAGAAAGAATCTTTCTTTCTGCTAAACTCTGACACTGCATACAACATTGTCCGAACACTTCCGCTGCTGGCCTTTTTTGCTCTGAAGTCACACAGGTCCCTGTGTATGTGTTTGGGGCAGAGGCGGGGGCAGACAGAGCTTTAACCTTGAACCATATTTAATTTACTAATAAGAATTATTTCTTTTCTTTCTCTTTTTTGACAGAGTCCTGCTCTTTCGCCCAGGCTAGAGTGCAGTGCCACAATCTCTGCTCACTGCACCCTCTGCCTTTTGGATTCAAGTGATTCTCCTGCCTCAGGTTCCTGAGTAGCTGGGATGACAGGTGTGTACCACCATGCCCAGCTAATTTTTGTATTTTTAGTAGAGACGGGGTTTTGCCATGTTGGCCAGGCTGGTCTCAAACTCCTCAAGTGATTTGCTTCCCTCGGTGATATGGATTGTCTGTGTTCCTGCCCATACCTCATCTTGAATTGTAGCTCCCATAATGCCTACATGTTGTAGGAGGGACCCTGTGGGAGGTAATTGAATCATGGGGCAGTTTCCCCATACTGTTCTTGTGGTGGTGAATAAGTCTCACGAGAGCTGATGTTGCTGTAAGGGCTTTCCCCTTTCACTTGGTTCTCAATTCTCTCTTGCCTCCTGCCCTGTAAGACATGCTTTGTACCTCCCGCCAGGATTGTGAGGCCTCCCCAGCCATATGGAACAGTGAGTCCATCAATCCTCTTTTTCTTTGTAAGTTACTCAGTCTCTAATATGTCTTTATCAGCAGTGTGAAAACGGAATAATACACTCAGCCTCTCAAAGTGTTGGAATTACAAGTGTGAGCCACCATGCCTGGCCAGAATTCTTAACTTCTAAGGATAACTAGGCTTACACTGGATCACCTGGTAATTGTTGAATTTTCTAAGATCGTGTATTTGGAAAAAAGATCAAACAAACAACAACAAAAACTTATCTCAACATTTAAAAGTAACCTTCAAGGCTACTTTAACATTACAAAAAGACTTCACAATAAAATCAGTGTTTTAAAACTTTCACAGATATATTTACAGGACACGTGCCAGACGCCTTCTGCCTGCCTTAGCCAAATGCTTTTGTTTTTTATTATTTCTCCATTGCATCACCTTCACCCCTGCCTCTAAAGATTTTTAGAAGCCTGGCTGAGCTAGTTTGATATCTCCATTAACTGGCGCTTCTAGGTGAGATCTCAAAGGCTTAGGTGATTTGCAAAACGTTCATAAATATCTTCTGAAATACTCAGTTGCCTAAGCTCATTTGCGGCATCAGAAGATTTGGGTGAAAGGAAAGATTTTAAAAGGCTTGCAGCTGCTCTGTCCAACACAGCACCTGCAGGAGAACATTGAACACTTAAAGTTTGGTGAATGGACTTGAGGAAATATTAAGTATGTTTGGAACAAAGTGGGTAAGTGTAACTTTACAATTTGGATTTTATGAAATCTACAAATCAAGTGTGTTTTATGGAAATTTAGTATTTGAGTTGAGATAGGTTGCAGGTGTAAAATGCATGTCAGATTCGAAACACTTCATGTGAAAAAACCTTATTGATACACAGGTCTATTGATTAAATGAGGAAATGATAGTGTTGCAGAATATTGAATTAAGTAAAGTATATTGTTAAAATTAATCTTACATCTTACTCTTTTCTTTTTACTTTTGTAATGTGACTGCTAGAAATTCAAGACTGCATGTGTGTGTGGCTCACGTATTTTATTTGATAGTGCTGGTTCAAACGGCAGTTTTGACTTAAACTGTTGCAATTAATATTGCAATTAATCCATTTATCTAATTGTATTTCTGCAGTAAATGTTAATATTTCTCAGTCAAATATGCTTTTTATTTTCAGATAGAAAGAGACAAAAGCCTCCAGCCAATGAGCATTCCCCATGAACAAGCAAATGCAACTGCTTCTCAAAATGTGTAGTCTCCAAATGTGTAGTTCTAATTCTCAAGTGATATATGTATTTAGTTACTGATAGAATCACAGAGAGATTCAAACAAGTAGAAGTTACAACAAGATGGAAACAGATATTGCATTCTGACCAGTTTTTCATGATACTTTATGGGAAATTTTGGAAATGAGAGTGAAATTCTCTAAGAATAAAGTGTTATGGTATTGAAATGGTGGTAAACAGAATCTTTGACTTATAGGAAACATATTCTAATGGTGGCTATAGCATGTCAAAGGATGAGGGTGGGAAATGGGGGAAGAAAGCCACTTATGATATTTTCAAATCAGAATTTTTCTTTGGATATTTTCCCTTTTTTTCTCTTAGGAAGTCTTAGCCCAGGATGAGCTTCTTCTGCACCTGAAAAATCCTGTCCTTGAAATCGCTAATGCCATCCCTGCAAATGACTACTGGGTACAGTATCCATGCACTCTGACCCTTCGGGTGCTGTGTGCTTCACTGCCTCTTATATGGCAATCACACCTACAAACAGACTCATTCTTCTATCGTGCCTAATCCAATGATAGCCCTATTAATCACTCCATCATAATGACGAAACCCTAGTTACCTTAAGTTTATCTTTCTTTCTTACCTCTCCCACGTCCAATCAACCAATCAGTCAATCACCAAGTCCAGAATCTTTCCACTGTATCACTTCTTGCCATCCCCATTTATCATCTCTATACTGGATCCAGTAGCCTCATGTCTCATATCTATGTCTTCAGCGGTATCCCCTGGGAGCCCATACTTAAAAATTTTTCAAAAATTATCTGCCTTAAATTTATATCTGACTACATCAGTCCCCATTTAAATACACACAAAGACTACATGTCATCTATAGAATTGAAGTTCTTTTGTGGAGCCTGGAAGGCCCTTAGCACCTGGCAGCCACAGATCAACCTCTAGATATTCATTTCTTCCTAACTTCTTAACACATATGCTATTCAGGCCTACATAATAGCAGCCGCTTATGATTCCCTGTAGACTCTGTGCTATCTGAGGACTTTGTGCTTTTGCTTGTGCTGCTCCTTCCATATGGAACACCTTCCCACTTATTTTAATATTGCTTATCCCTAAAGACCCAATTTAGTTACAGCCTCTCACAGGAAGTCTTTTCTGAACGTCTAGGCTGAACTAGGGTCATTCTGCTCTGTATTTCCATAGCCCAAGGGGAAGATTTCCACTTCAGTACTTAATGCATTGTATTGAAATTATTAAAATTATCTACTAAGTGTGTTTCTTCTACTGGACTCTAAGGACTCTAAGACTCACTAATGCAGGGACCCAAACTTATTCATCTTTGTAATTCCACTGCTGATATCAGCTGGCTTTTGGTAAACAATTGTTGGAATAAATTGAGCAAGAGGAAGTGTCTATAAGGACAGAAGTTGGAAGCCTTTATACTTATAAAAACAGAGACTAGACTCTTGGTTGTCTCACTGTAGACCAAGGGGCAGAAATGACAACAAAGCAATAACATAGGTCGCAGAATGAGAGTGAGAAAAGAAAGTAGCCACAAGCTGTAGGCACTTAAAAAAATCTTAAGGGAGACACTTACATAAGCTGTGAACACATGGAGTGCTACACCCGCAGCCTGAAATCTAGACACTTCACTCTCCCACTCCTGTCCCTCAGAAGCATGTAGCCTTTGATTCTACCATTACAACTTGTTTTATGAGATTTCTCCTGCAAAAAACAATTGCAAGTTCAAGGAGTATAATTTTCCAAAGTGCAGACAAACCTGATTCTCTTTATAATTAAAACAAGGCCAGCCCTTAGGAAATCAACACATCAACTCTCACCATGAAGAAAAGAAAGAGCTGAAAGTAGAGCCCAAATGACTTATCCAATGACAGTTTTAAGAAAGTTTTCTGATGCCCAAACCCACAGTGTGAGAGCCTTCTATTTCCTACTGAGGAGTCAGTGGGACCTGGAAGATTGAATTGGCACTTTTCTTTTCTGGCTCAGCACCGAAGACTTTGCCTACATGGCCTTTGCCTAACGGCAAAATTGGCTTTGATTTTATGTTCATGGGCACATACTAGGCAAATGTGGGTTTGAATTGTCTAGGGCATGTGACTAACCTTTCATCTCTCACTTTATGGAGGCACCTCTTTAAATGTTAGCTAAGTGACTGAAATGCAACAAAACCCCACAATGAACTGTGGAGAGATAAGAGAGCACTCAGTGGAAAGGGGAGTTGCCTTTTAGAGCCTCATGCTTGCATTTGGCTTTATTACAGCAGCAAACCAGTCAAGAAGAGCTGATCTTGGGGCTTAGATTTTCCGAGCCAGATGTGCAGATGAATGTGCAGATCAACAAAAGAAAGCATATTTGAAAAACTTTCAAGTCCACTTGAACTTGCGTAGGTTTCACATGCACTCCGTGAGACCAAGGCTTAGGAAAGAGTCTGTATTCTAGAACCATGTTGCCTGGAGGCTTGTGGAGGGGCAGGTGTTTCCACACAAAGATATTGAGACAACTATCATCCTGGAAAATGAGCAAAGCAGCCCTTCCCTCTTCTTCCCACACTTCTGGGCAGAGAATTTGCCCCAGGAGAACACAGCGTGAGCTGGCACAGCAGGATGAGGTAGGAAGAGTGGCAGCGACAGGAGAAAGAGCAACGAGGTCAAGACTAACAGCAGAGCAGCAGAAGGGGAGCGATGGTCAGGGAAGAGGGGCAGATCTGACAACCCTGCATTAAACCAAGTGAATTTTACTCCCTTTCAGACTGTGGGAAAAGGGGATCCTGACTGAGTCTGGTTTTTTATATCATTGTCTAGCAATCATAACTCTCCAAATGTTAAGTGAGATTACACCGGATGCGAGACATGCTGTCAAGCTCAGAGGAAAGGGCCTGATAAAGGTAAGACGATAAGCATTGTCCATATACAACTACATTTAGAAATGAAACTTTACTTGAAGGCATCCTCTTTATACTGCGCCATGCGTTGTCAAAGCTTCCCTAACTATTTCTCATGTTACCAGATACTTGTTTTTGTACATGACATTGCAAGAGTGAATGGCAGAAGTGCACACTCAGTGCCAAATATCTGCAACATAAAGGAAGTAGCCATTGGTGCTGGCCAGTGGTGGGTTCTTCAGAGGAAATAAACATGTTGCATAGAACACGATGTGGCCGCCAACGAGCCCCAGATGGACTGGCCTTGGTAAAAACTCCAGAGGAAAATCTTACCGCTGAATCACCTCTGTTTAGAAGCAGAACCTTTATGGCTTGGCCAAACCACAAATAATGATAAAGATGCCAGGGCCCTAGTTTCTTACTATCCCCTAGTATTTATAGAGCGAATCGTGGACTGTATTGTGGCTAACCTCACACTTGTCTCTCATTCGGTCTCCATAGCCAGGGTGGTGATGAGGTTGGTGTTAGCACTCCAGTCTCATGTCCTACCACCTTCTCCGTGTGGTCACCTACCCTAGCCACACTGGGCTTCTTGTAGTTCTTCCCTCACTCCCGGGCCTTTATAACTGTACTTCCTGCCTCAAAGTTCTCCCCACATTCTTCACAGAACTAAACAGAGCTAAATCCCTGGCTGCGTTTTTTCTTAAGCACCACAACCCCAGAAAGGCTTTCCCTGCCTCTCATCAACCTACTCCTCCAATCCACCCATTTCTATCTCTACTCTGTCTTATTTTTCTTCAAGCACTTTAACTACCTAAAAATTACATTAGTCCTTATTGGGCTATGTTGTTTTCTGTGTCTGCAACTACAGTGTAGAATTCATATGGGCACAGGCTTTTTCTGTCTTTACTGATTTGTAGTGTGGATCTGTGTTTGAGGTGTATTAGTAAAGTGGTGAATATTTGTTGATTGAATGAATGATGTAAGAAAAATGTATAGTTAGTTGACTTGCTGGATATTACTCAGGTAGAAGAGGAGATATGACTCAAAGCATAGGTCTTTGGATTTCAGATTCCATGTACACAAGGTTGCCTCTATTGCAAAACTTATGTTTGGTTTTAATGTTTATTCTAGGGAAAAATAAATGAATCTGGACAGGAATCCTAAGGCTACTGTCATGGTTCTTGAGATTTAGAACTCACATATTATCAGACATTTACCTTTTAGTCTTACCAAAGTTGAAAGCAGCAGTTTCCCTAAGAGAATGCAAAGCTGTACAACCAAAACAATAGCTTCTGCATGAGTGGGAGCTACAAAACTGCCATGAATTGAGGGTATTTCCAGTTAACTTCCAGTCAGGAGCGATATCACTGTTGGAACTCCTAAAGGCTTGTCATCTTGATTTCAAGTGAACAGATTATAATCCTGATTAGAGTATGCTTCTCAAACAGTCACCACTTGTGTGGATAATTTGACTTTCCTTACTCCTCACGTCGCCTAACCGAAGAAATCTCTTCTTTTTGATATCGATTGCACTTGGTTTATACGTCTTGTGTGTTCCCCATCACAAGATCTACATACATAAAAACTAAATGTATTCTAAAATCTCTACTGTTTGTTGAGTATGAATTAAACATTTATATTACTATATTCAGTACTTTTCAGATGTAGAGTGATATATATCTTTACATAAAATTTGGTATGTAAAATTCCTGAATGAGGAAATCATTCATAATCCCACACAATTTTACAGATAAATTGTAGAATCACTTTATCAAGTTCAAAAAACAAAAATTCTGCTGAAATTGTGTCTTATATTTTGGTTTATATTTTATTAAACTTATAAGTTAATTTTTAAAGAGTTGGCATATTTATAATATTCAGTCTTTACACTCATAAGCATGAACTATATTTCCATTTATTTGGTATTTGAAATATATATGTTAAATATATATTTTGTGTTTTAAAATATGTTCATATATGTATATGCATATATATATGTGATGCATTTATACCACACGTAGACATATATAAAATATATACAGGTTTTATATAAAGAAAATACAAAACTAAGGTATATAAAAAAGACCTATGTACCTGAATAATACATATAGTATATATTTATAAAAGCATATATATTGAATAATATATGAATTTTTTTTATGATTTTAGTGTTTTTGAACTTAAAAAAATTTTAATTGAATTAAAAATTTAAAATTTCAATACTTTTGGGGAAAACAGGTGGTGATGGCTGCAGGAAAAGTCCTTCAGTGATGATTTCTGAGATTTTGGTTCACCCATCACCTGAGCAGTGTACACTGTACCTAATGTGTAGTGAGATTGAGTATTTTTTTATGTTTTTTGGCCATTTGTATATATTTTTGAGAACTGTCTATTCATCTTCTTAGCCCACCTTTTAATGGGATTGTTTGTTTTTTTTCTTGCTGACTTATTGGATTTCCTTGTAGATTCTAGATATTAGTCCTTTGTCGGATGCATGGTTTGTGAATATTTTCTCCCACGTTCTTAATTGTATGTTCACTCTGCTGATTATTTCTTCTGCTGTGTAGCTTTTTATTTTAATTAGGTTCCATCTATTTATCTTTGTTTTTGGTGCATTTGCTTTTGGGTTCTTCGTTATGAAGTCTTTGCCTAAGCCAATGTCTAGAAGAGTTTTACCAGTGTTATCTTCCAGAATTTCAATGGTTCTGGTCTTAGATTTAAGTGTTTGATTCATTTTGAGTTGATTTTTGTATAAGGTGAGAGTCAAAGATCCATCGTTACTCTTCTATGTGTGACTTGCCAATTATCCAAGTACCATTTGTCGAATAGGGTGTCATTTCCCCACTTTATGTTTTTGTTTGCTTTGTCAAAGATAAGTTGGCTGTTAAGTGTTTGGCTTTATTTCTGGGTTCTCTATTCTGTTCTATTGGTCTATGTGCCTATTTTTTTGGCCAGTACCATGCTGTTTTCTTCATTATGGCCCTGTAGTATGGTTTGAAGTCAGGTGATGTAATCCCTCCAGATCTGTTCTTTTTGCTTAGTCTTGCCTTAGCTATGTGGGCTCTTTTTTGGTTCTGTATGAATTTTATGATTATTTTTTCTACTTCTGTGAAGAATGATGATGATATTTTAATAGGAATTGCACTGAATTTGTAGATTGATTTTGGCAGTATGGTCGTTTTCACAATATTGGTTCCACCCATCCATGATCATGGGATGTATTTCCATTTGTTTGTGTCATTGATGATTTCTTTCAGCAGTGTTCTGTAGTTTTCCTTGCAGAGATCTTTCATGTCCTTGGTTAGGTATATTCCTAAGTTTTTTGTTTTGTTTTGTTTTGTTTTGTTTTTGCAGCTGTTGTGAAAGGGGTTGCAGTCTTGATTTGATTCTCAGCTTGGTCATTGTTGGTATATAGCAGTGCTAGCGATTTGTGTATCCTGAATCTTACTGAATCTATTTATCAGATCTAGGAGCTTTTTGGATGAGTCTTTAGGGTTTTCTAGATATACAACCTTATTGGCGAACAGTGACAGATTGACTTCCTCTTTACTGATTTGGATGCCCTTTTTTTTCTTTCTCTTGTCTAATTGCTCTGGCTAGGACTTCCAGTACTGTGTTGAATAGCAGTGGTGAAAATGGGCATCTTTGTCTTGTTCCAGTTCTCAGAGGGAATGCTTCAACTTTTCCCCATTCAGTATTATGTTGGCCATGGGATTGTCCTAGATGGCTTTTATTACCTTGAGGTCTGGCTTTTCTATGCCAATTTGCTGAGGGTTTTAATAATAAATCAATGCTGGATTTTGTCAAATGCTTTTTCTGCATCTATTGAAATGATCATATGATTTCTGCTTTTAATTCTTTTTATGTGATGTATCACATTTATTGACTTGTGTATGTTAAACCATCCCTGCATCCCTGGTATGAAACACACTTGATCATGGTGTATTATTTTTTTGATATCTGTTGGATTTGGTTATCTAGTATGTTGTTGAGGATTTTGGCATCTTCATTCATCAGGGATATTGGTCTGTGGTTTTTCTTTTACTGTTATGTCCTTTCCTGGTTTGGCATTAGGATGATACTGGCTTCATAGAATGATTTGGGGAGTGGTCCCTCTTTCTCTGTCTTTTATAATAGTTTTTTTTTAAGACTGGTACCAACTTTTCTTCACATGCCTGATAGAATTCAGCTGAGAATTCATCTGATCCTAGACTTTTTTTGTTGGCAATTTTTTTGTTACTATTTCAATCTCACCACCTGCTATTGGTTGGTTCAGAGTTTTATTTCTTCCCAATTTAATCTAGAAGAGTTGTATATTTCCAGGAATTTATCCATCTCCTCAGGATTTTCTAGTTTGTGTGTATAAAGATGTTCATAGTAGTCTCGAATGATCTTTTGCATTTCTGTGGTATTGATTGTAATATCTCTTGTTTCATTTCTAATTGAGCTTATTTGGATCTTCTCTCTTAATTTCTTGGTTAATCTCACTAATGGTCTATGATTTTTGTTTATCTTTTCAAAGACCCAGCTTTTTCGTTTCATTTATCTATTGTATTTTTTGTTCCAATTTCATTTCGTTCTGCCCTGACCTTTGTTATTTCTTTTCTTCTATTGCGTTTGGGTTTGGTTTGTTCTTGATTCTCTAGTTCCTTGAGACATGAACTTAGATTGTCTATTTGTGCTCTTTCAGACATTTTGATGTAATCATTTAATGTTATGAAGTTTCCTCTTAGCACTGCCTTTGCTGTATCCCAGAGGTTTCCCTAAGTTGTGTCACTATTATTGTTCAGTTCATATAGTTTTAAAATTTCCATCTTGAATTCATTGTTAACCTAAGAATCATGCAAGAGCAGATTATTTAATTTCCATTTATTTGTATAGTTTTGAATGTTCCTTTCAAAGCTAATTTTTGGTTTTATTCCATGGTGGTCTGAAAGGACAGTTGATACAATTTTAGTTTTCTTAAATTTGTTGAGACTTGTTTTGTGGTCTATCATATGGTTCATCTTGGAGAATGCTCCATGTGCTAATGAAAAGAATGTATATTCTGCACTTATTGGGTAGAATGTTCTCTAAATATCTATCTATTAAGTTCATTTGTTTTAGGGTGTAGTTTAAGTCTATTGTTTCTTTGTTGACTTTCTGTCTTAATGACTTGTCTAGTGCTGTCAGTGGAGTGTGGAGGTCCCACACTATTATTCTGTTGCCGTCTATCTCACTTTTTACGTCTAGTAATAATTGTTTTATACATCTGGGAGCTCCAATGTTATATTAATATATATTTAGGATTGCAATATTTTCCTGTTGGACTGATACTTTTATCATTATATAATGTCCCTCTTTGTCTTTTTAAATTGCAGTTGCTTTAAAGTTTGTTTTGTCTGATAAAAAAATAGCTACTCCTACTTGCTTTTGGTGTCCATTTGCATGGAATATCTTTTTCCACCCCTTTACCTTAAATTTATGTGAGTCCTTATGCATTAGGTGATTCTCTTGAAGACAGCAGATACTTGGTTGGTAAACTTTTATTTATTTTGACATTCTGTATCTTTTAAGTGGATCATTTAGGTCATTTACATTCAACATTAGTATTGAGATGTGAGATACTCTTTTATTCATCATTCTGGTTGTTGCCTGAATGTCTTGATTTTTTTTTCATTGTGTTATTGTTTGATAGACCCTGTGAGATTTATGCTTAAAGGAGGTTCTATTTTGGTGTATTCTGAGTTTTTTTTCAAGATTTACAATTCCTTTTAGCATTCTTGTAGTGCTGGCTTGGTAATGGCAAATTCTCTTAGCATTTGTTTGTCTGAAAAAGACTTTATTTTTCCATTATTGATGAAGCCTAGTTTTGCTAGATACAAATTCTTGGCTGGCAATTATTTTGTTTGAGGAGGCTGAAGATAGGACCCCAATCCTTTCTAGCTTGTAGGGTTTTTGCTCAGAAATCTGCTGTTAATCAGATAGGTTTTCCTTTATAGGTTTTATAGGTTACCTGATGCTTTTGCTTCACAAGTCTTAAGATTCCTTCCTTTGTTTTGACTTTAGATAACCTGTTGACTATGTGTCTAGGTGATGATCTTGCAATCAGTTTCCTAGGTGTTCTTTGAGCTCTTGTATTTGGATGGCTAGATCTCTAGTGAGACCAGGAAAGTTTTTCTTAATATTTTCCTCAAACAACTTTTCCAGACTCTTAGATTCCTCTTCTTCCTCTGGAACACACAAACTTTCTTGAAGGCTTTATTATTTAAAATTTCTTTTTATTTGTCTTTGTCTGATGGAGTTAATTTGAAAGCCTTGTTTTTGAGTTCTGAAGTTCTTTCTTCTTCTTGTTCTAGTCTATTGTTGACACTTTCCAGTGCATTTTCTATTTCTCTAAATGTGTCTTTCATTTCCAGAAGTTGTGATTGTATTTTCTTTATGCTATTTCTCCGGATACTTTTTCATCTGTATCCTGTATTTTTTTTTTTAATTTCTTTAAGTTGATTTTCATCTTTCTCTGGCATCTCCTTAAGTAGCTTAGCAATCAACCTTCTGAATTCCTTATCTGGAAGTTTAGAGATTTCATATATATACATATATATAAAATTGCATTTTAGGTTTTGGGGTACATATGAAGAACATGCAAGATTGTTGCATAGGTACATACATCGCAATGTGGTTCGCTGCCTTCCTCCCCATCACCTATATCTGGCATTTCTCCCCATGTTATCCCTCCCCAACTCCCCACCCCCCACTGTTCCTCCCCTCGTTCCCCCCAACAGACCTCAGTGTGTGATACTCCCCTCCCTGTGTCCATGTGTTCTCATTGTTCAACACCCGCCTATGAGTGAGAACATGCAGTGTTTGATTTTCTGTTCCTGTGTCAGTTTGCTGAGAATGATGGTTTCCAGGTTCATCCATGTCCCTACAAAGAACATGAACTTATTTCTTTTTGGTTTGGGTCCATTGCTGGGGAGGTAGTGTGGTCTTTTAGGATGTTATAGAAACTTGTTTTGTCATATTACCAGAATTAGTTTTCTGATTCCTTCTTATTTGGGTAGACTATTTCAGTGAAAAAATCTGGAACTCAGGAGCTGCTATTCAGATTCTTTCATACCACGAGGTGATCCCTTGATGTGGTACTCTCCCACTTCCCTAGGGATGCTTCCTGGGAGCTGGACTGCAGTGATTGTTATTGCTTTTCTGGATCCTGCCACCCAGCAGAGCTACCAGGCTATGGGCTGGTGTCAGGAATATCTGGAAAGAGTCATGCGATGTGATCTTTCTTCAGGTCTCCCAGCTGTGGGTTCCAGCACCTGCCCTGGTGAAGATGGCATGGGAGTGAAGTATACTCTGTGAGCTCAAACTCTTTTTGGATGGGGTTTGCCATGGCGACTGTGGGGGATGAGGGGTGGTTCTCAGGACAATGGGATTATGTTCCAGAGGGAATTATGGCTGCTTCTGTCACCATAGGTCACACACCATAGGTCTGCAGTTCTCACTCAGTTGACAAGGCTGGTCTGCTCTTTCCCTGCAGGCAGCCTGCAAGTGGGACTCAGACCTTGCCCCAGGTTATAAGCTTTTCTGCTGAGAAAGCAAACACAGCTTTCAGGCTTCACCCCTCCCCATCTGCCCACATTGTTGGCTGCAGCTCCTGTATTTCTTTCTGCAGCAGTTCCTGTTTGCCCCCTGGATTCTGCTCAAGAGAATGTGCATCTGGTCAAAATTATTACAATGTCAAGTTGGAAGCTATTTTCTATAAGGCTCTTCTCGCTGCTGCTTCCACTTTTATATTTCACACTAAATCCATTTCAGATCTAGGTGAGGTTAAATCCTTCTACTGTAATTTGGATTTTCAGGTTCCCTAGTGGGGACATGTGTTTAAAGTCAGGCTTTACCCATCTCACACTTTGGGAACTCAGTTTTTCACCTGTCTCATGGAACTTGCAGTGTCATGGCACTTCTTTCAAAGGATTTGGTAAATTCTTTTGGCTTTCCTGGTACATTCCTGTCGTGATTCTTAGAGCACAGGTTCACAGTGTGGGTCTCCACACGCTGTTCTGTCTATCCAGGTGGGAGCTGCATGTTAGCCTTGTCTCCTATCTGTGTCTTCCTCCGCTTGAAAACAAAATTTTTTGATAGCTCTGTTATATTCCATTATATGATTATTACACATATTATTTAACTGTTGTCCTCATATTGTCTATTTGAGGAGCTTTCATGTTTTTACTTTAAATAATATTAAAATGAACATCCACAAGTCATTATATGCATCTCTGATTATTTCCTCTAGATTTTCAGTAGTGGAATTGTAAGATTGAAATATAAAAGCATCTTAAAGACTCTTGATATATACTACCAAATACTTTTCCAAAAAGGTTGAGCTAATTTACATGCCTTTAGCATCAAAATTTAGTTTACCATGGTTCTCTCTTTAATCCTTGCTAATTTCTAGACAAACATAGTACCTAATTGGAATTTTAGTTCACATTTTTTGGGTAATAATGTTCACAGTTGAGAAAACAGGTCAGCAACATTAAGTAATGTTCTGCCTTGATAGAATTTCCATTTTCAGATGCTGGAATTCTGACTTGATGACTTGATTCCAGGTTATAAGGGGTATTCTGGTAAATACTCAGCAACTGGCTTTCTGGGGAGGTGGTGGGGGCCTATTTATAGCACTGATTTGTGTGGTGTAACTACTACCACCATGGCCCATTTCAAGCTACCAACACAACATGACTAAACGTAGAGCTGGGAAGAGGTATTCAGTGGACCCTTGCAAGTTGGAATGTGTTGGCTCCAGCACACCATTGGAGGAAGTATACGATAATGGTTAAATAATGAATTTGGATTTGGCCAGGCTTGGGTTCCTATTTCTATTACTTGCTAGCTTTGTGACCTTGAGCATGCATATCATACACAACTGTTTTGAAGATTTAATAGTTTAATAAAAGCATTTAGTACAGTTCCTGGCCCAGAGTAAAAACTCAATAATAGCTATTATTATTATTCATATGGTCCTAGTAATGTTTATTTATTAATTTGTGTGTGTGTGTGAATTGTCTGTTCCCATTCTTTGATCATTTACCTTTCATTGTTTTTGAAAGATAACATGTATTATTGTTTTTCTTATTGACTTCTATAAGCACTTTACATATTGAGGGTATTAGCCATTAGGAGTTTTTTTTTTTTTTCTTTTTGAGGGTGTATTTTGCCTCTTAATTTTGTGTACTGGTAAACACTTGAAAGTTAAAAATAGGTGTTTAGAGATGTTATTATTTTCCTTTGTTATTTCTTTCACTGTATTTATGCTTGGGAAACATCTTACCCCATCAGACATCATATAAATATTTAAAAAAATTATCTTCTAGTTATTTTCTGATTTAATTTTGTGATTTAACTGTTTAAATTCTCTTAGAATTTATTTTGATATATGATATAGGCAAGAAACTAATTTTTAAATGTATAACCTACTAAGCTATGTACTAGCTATATACTATGAACTTAATCTCTGTTTACCCTAGTTTCCTCATTTGTCAATAATATAATGATAATACCTGCTTCATAAGTTTGATGAGATAGGTATGAGCTATAACATGTAATGTGCAGAGAGCAGTGTCTGATACATCCTGAATGTTAGATAGGGTTGGCTATCATTACTGTCATCAGCATCATATTACTATTATCACCAATACTAACTTCATTTTTTTGTACCTCATCCCTTCCCTGATAAATACATATATATATATATAT
>NW_016107821.1:1369702-1395799 GCF_001604975.1 Cebus imitator | reverse complement strand
GTGTGTGTGTGTATGTGTGTGCTTTTAAAGAAGTTGCTTTATTAACAATGCAAACAAGACACTTCTATCACCAACAAATAAATTCCAGGAAACTTCTGCTTGAGGCTGGAGGCTAGCTTCTATGTCTGTAAACAGAGCCATGAGAGTCGCCATGGAAAAAATATTTTTCTTAGCCTTGAGCTATTAGAAAGTCTTGAGACTATTGACTTTCACCTTGCAGTTCTTTATACTCAGAAACAAGGTGCTCCAGGATGCTGTCATTCCCATAGACTACACCTAAAGTCAGAGCTTTGACCTTTTTGTCATAGAAACTCTTTGGTGAAGTGATTTAATTCTACAAAGAACAAACAGTGCTGGCTGGACACAAGATGAGTCTTTTTCAGATACACAGAATGTCTCTAGGGAATTTGTTCCAAATAAAGAGAGACCATTGCCTTAAAGATATCTAAGCATAGATTGTCAGGAATGGGCCACGCTGTGATTTCAGGTGCCCATGGAAAGACATCTGCCCCTCCCCAAGTTTCCTTAAACTTGGAAACAGAGAATAATGCTGTTCCACACTCCAGTATAAGCCTAATACGGGAAATAAGCGCCTTTGGAAAGACACTTAGTTTTCACTGTGAATGAATGAATACTTTGATTATTCTAAGGTGTTCATGGCTGATCTAAGGTTCTGGCTGAAAGGGAGACCTGGCAGTGCTATCCAATGCACACTAAAGGAGGAAGTGTGGGGTCAGTGCAGCTTCAGGCAAAAAGGAAAGAAGTATAAACAGGGAGCATCAACACAGCCTGGCCCTGCTTAAGACAAACATAGCTCATCCTCAAAACATCCTGGTTCTGCACAAGGGGCCTTTCTATCACAGTGCACCACAAGATGTTTCATCAAAGAGATTTTGTGCATGTACTTCCTCCTGAACAGCTCTGAACAAACCAACCAAACTCAGTGGCAACAATCTGTTGGATATTGCTCTAACATTTCATTTCCCTTGTTTGAGCCCTTTAGTCAAATGGGTGTCAGTGGGTTGCCCCTCCTTCCAGGGAAGGTTTTTTAGGTATGCTTGTTTGTTATTGGGCTGGTGAACATGTAAGCAGAGGAGAAGCCTTTGCAGGGAGCCGAAGCCCTGCCTGCAAGTGGCTCCTACCACGTTGCTCTGAAACTGTGTGATCCTGCACATGGTCATCCCATTCGAAGGTACTGCTGGCTATAGTGTGTCAAGCTGGATGCATCCTCTTATGTCACTGAGGGCTCATTTGTTCTTTCTCGAATGCTCTTTACATAATCTTAGTGTCTGACCAATATCATTATCCTTGTCTCTGAAGAATTCCTGATAACATTTCTTGCAAAGCAGGTCTTTGAAAACAAATCTCCTAATTTTTTTTTTTTTGTCCAGGGAAGTCTTTTTATTACTCCTTCACTTTTAAAGGATAATTTCTGAGGGTCCAGAATTCTAGGTACGTGGGCTTTTTCTCAAAACACTTTAAATATCTTACTCCATTCTCTCTTTGCTCTATATGGTTTCTGAGACATCAGATGTAATTCTTAGCTTTGTTTCTCTATTGTTAAGGTGGATTCCTCCCCCACCTTTGGCTCCTTTTCAGACTTTTTTTCCTTTATCTTTGATGATCTACAATTCGGATATCATATACTTATATACAGTTTTTTTTTTGGCATCCAATTTTTTTTATATTCTTGGAGCTTCCTGGATTTGTGATTTATTGTGGGACATTAATTTGGGGGTAATTTTTAGTCATTATTGGTTCAAGCATTTTTTGTTCCTCTATCTCAGTCTTCTCCTACTGGTATTCCCATTGCAGGTACCTTACACATTTTGTAGGTGTTTCACTGTTCTTGACTATTTTCTTCCATTTTTTTTCCTTTCAGTCTTTTTTTTTCTTTAATTTTCCATTTTGGAAGTTTCTATTGATAAATCCTCAAACTCAGATTCTTTCCTCAGCCACATCTCGTCTACTAATGAGCCTATCAAAGGCATTCTTCATTTTTCTTAACAGTGTTTTTCAACTCTAGGGTTTCTTTTTTATTCTATCTTACAATTTTCATTTCTCTGCTTACCTTATTCCTCGGTTCTTGCATGCTGTCTACCTTTTGCATTACATTCCTTAGTGTATTAATCACAGTTGTTTTAAATTCCCAGATAATTCCAGCATCCCTCCCATGTCTGCATCTGGATCTGATGATTGCTCTGTCTCTTCAAATGTGTTTTTTTTTTTTTTTTTCCTTGTAGTAGTTATTTGTTGAAATCTTGGCATGATGTACTGGGTAAAATGAACTGCTGTAGATAGGCCTTCAGTGGTGTGGTGGTAAGGTACAAAGGGAGGGAAAGCATTCTCTGGTTCTATGATTAGGTTTTAGTCTTTTAGTGAGCATGTGCTCTGGGCTGTGACTTTTGCAAGTACTCCGCAGTCCTCTCACTCTCTCCCTGCATAAGACAGGTGGCCAGATGAGGATGAAATTGGGTATTCTACTAGACAGGTTAGGCTCTGATAAACTGATAAAACTCCAGTAGGTTAGGAACTGATAAAATAACTTCCCCTGAGGGCAGGCCTTGTTAAAAACACAAGGCTCTGGGATATATTTTAAATGTCTGTTTTTTGTTTTGTTTTGTTTTTTCCCATTGCCTGCCAGAAGCATAAGGGGATTTCTATCCGGTGGTCACTGTGACAACGTGATAGAGCCCCTAAAAGTAAAAATCACAAATGCTTAGAGGCCCTCCTATGGTTTCACCATGTTGACCAGGATGGTCTTGATCTCTTGACCTCGTGATCAAGGCCTCAGCCTCCCAAAGTGCTGGGATTACAGGCGTGAGCCGAGCCCCTTGAATTTTTAACTTTCAGACTGGACACACTGAATTTTCAGCAATTGGTCAATTAGAGTTCAGGTTTTCCTACCCTGTACTGTTTCATAGGAATGTTCCTACTTTGGTAGGTTGTGATTTTCTGTATCTGCCTGTCTCTCTAATTTTGCGGGCAGTGGTTTGCCCTGTGAACTCATTTTTTTTTCTGAAATACCTAAGAATCGTTGTTGGTTTTTCAGTTTTACCAGCTTTTCGAATCTTACAATGAAGTGATGACTTCTAGGCTCCTTACATGCCACACTAGAAACTGGGACCCTCTTATTGATTTTTGATACTGTCCCTATCATACACTGTACATACTAGGATTTATCTTTGCTTTTTTTTTCTACGTAAATTATAGAAGTGCTGTATTTAGGGTTTTGGTTTCTTATTTTTATATTATTTTTTAAAATAAGCAACCCATTAACATCGTTCAAAAGTCAAAAAAGTAAAAATGGTTCACTGTCATTCTTATTTGCCCATTTAATTTTCCTACAGGCAAACACTATTGTTAGTTTGTTATACCTTATTCTGAATATACATAAAATATGTACAAATACAACAGACAAAATAAATTAACTTTTTTTCCCACAAAGCTAACATAATAGAATCATTGTTCTGCACCTTGCTGTGTTTTTTCTTTTTTTGGAAATTAACAGTAAATCTTGAAGATACTTCCATGTAGGCAAGTAAAAAGCCTCTTCATTTATTATTACAACTATATATTATTTGAGTCATAGATATGTTCTAATTAATTACACATGTATCCTACTGATAGGCAGGAAGATTGTTTCTCTTTTCTGGCTGTCAGAAACAATGTCACACTGAATAGCATATGCGAATTCAAAACTACGTGAGAATATTTGCAAAATCAATTCCTGTGAATTGCTTTTATAATTGTTTTAAGGACTGCAGTCCTATGATATGTTTTACTTCAGCAAACATCTTTTAGTACTTATTATTTCAGTACTATTATAGTACTGTAATAAGATATGAAAGAAAATGTTGAAATAAGTAACAGTCTTGGTTCTAAAACACTCGATAGAACATGACTCCTCTTGTACATTAATGCAGCAGTCTCCATTTTGGCACCAGGGACCAATTTTATATATTAATATATATTATTATATATTATATACTATATATATAATATATAATAATATATTATCTATAATAATGTATATATTATAATATATAATATAATAATATATAATATATATAATATATAATATAATATAATAATAATATATATAATAATTATGTATATACACACATATACATATAAATAACAATATATTTATATGCAACTTTTTGTGTTTTCTTCATTGAGGACTATGTCTCATATATTCCTTATCCAAGATTATTTATAGATATGTTATATATTAACCATACACAATTGTGGCAAATTCTGTCCCTCTAGACTGAAAGTTATTTGAAAATAGACAAATCCTATCTCTCTAGACTGAAAGTTATTTGAAAATACTAAGTGCCTTCTATTCTTTAAGCAAATGAATCCAGATTCTTCACTTTCTACATGAAGACAACAGGCTAGCGTAATAAAGTTAGACAACGCTTTCATGCTCATGCTCTTTCCAAGAGGCAGCTAGTTTATTTTTTTCTTTTCTCTTTTATAATTTGATTAGAAAGGATGTTACTGATTGGCTGGAGATAAGAGTATGGGGAAAATGTTATGGGACAGATTTTGTTTCATACACCCAAAGATAACAGGTTTCACGAGTTAAGAAGTATATTCTAACATCCCTGAGAAATGAGACTTTAAAATGTAATTAAAAATAAATTAAAATTAAAATGACGTATCTATATGTAAATGAGCTACATGTTTGTCTACTCATGAATAGGTCAAATATATGTTTTAAAAAAGAGATGTGTTAATTTTCTCAAGTACATTAGTTTTATAAACATTTCTGGGGAGAGTATGATGATATGAATAGATTATGGCATTGAATAGTTTTATTTCTCATTTTATTTTAAAAAATTTTAATTGTGGTTTAAAAAAAAAGATTTACCATCTTAAATATTTCTAACTTGAAAGCTCAGAATTGTTATGTATATTCACATTCTATACAACCAATCTCCAGAAGTTTTTCATTTTGCAAGAACTGGAACTCAATATTCATTTCTCTGTCTTCAGCCCCTGGAAAACACCATTCTACTTTCTTTTTCTGTGAATTTGCCAACTGTAGATAACTTCATTTAAGTTGTATATACAGTATTTGTCTTTTTGTAAGTGGCTTATTTCAATTAGAATGATATCCTTAAGGTTCACTCATGTTGTCCCATGTATCAAAATTTTCTTTTTTTCTAAGCCTGAATAATATTCCATGTGTGCATTTATACCGTGTGTGTGTGTATATATATATATACACACATACATAAACATACATACATACATACACACACTTAGAGTCCATGGACTTGTGGTATATATGCATATACATATATAAATGTATATATATGTATTGATATGTATATATAGTAGTATATACTTCAATTTGTTTATTTTTACTTTGTTATGTGTTTATATATATACACATCTATATGTGTGTGTGTGTGTGTATATATATATATATATATATATATATATTTGTATATGTATATACCACATTTTGTTTTTTCAGAAATCCATCAATGGACACTTGGGTTGCTTCTCCCACTTGGCTATTGTGAATGATGCTGATATAAATATGGATGTGCAAATTTTTCTTCAAGGCCTGCTTTCAAGTCTTTTGGTTATATACCTAGAAGTAGAATTACTAGGTCATACGATAATTCTATATTTAATTTTCTTAGGAACTGTGCCATGTTATATTCCCACCAGCAATGCACAGGGGTTTCAATTTCTTCACATTCTTAGCAACATTTGTTATTTTCTGGTTTGGTTTTGGTTTTATAACCTCCAAACTAATGAGTGTGAGGTGGTTTTGATTTGAATTTCTCCAATGATTAGTGAAGTTGAGCATCTTCTAATGTTTATTGGTTCTTTGATTATCATGTATGGAGAAGTGTCTATTTAAGAACTTTGCCTATTTTTAATAGATTATTTGCTTTTTGTTATTGTTAAGTTGTAGGGAGTTCTTTATATGTTTTGGATATTAACCCTTTATCAGATATACGATTTGCAAACATTTTCTCCCATTCTACAATTTGCCTTTTTCACTCTAAGCTTGCTCTTTAATACACAGAAATTTTTCATTTTGATGTAGTCCAATTTGTTTATTTTTATTTTTGTCACCTGTGCTCCTGGTGTCATGTCCAAGAAATTCTTGCCAAATCCAAAGGCAAGAAGCTTTTCTTCCATTTTCTTTTAAGAGTTACATAATTTTAGGTCTTATGTTCAGGTCTTTGATCCATTTTGAGTTTGTCTTTGTATATGGTGTGAGGTGAGGGTCCAATTTCATTATTTTGTTTGTGGGTATTCAGTTTTCCCAGTGCTATTTGTTGAAGAGACTGTCCTTTACCCCCTGAACAGTCTTGAGACCCTCCTTGAAAGTCATTTAACAATATATGCAAGGGATTACTTCTGAGCTCTCTTTTTTGTTCCATTGGTCTATATGTCTGTCTTTATGATAGTACCACACCATTTTGGTTACTGTAGCTTTGTAATAAAGTAAATTTTGAAATCAGGATGTGTGACACCTCAGACTTTGTTGTCTTTTTTTCCAGGTTGTTTGAGGAATATTTTTTTCTTTTAGCTTCTTATTTCTGATTCTTCTTCGACTTCCTATTTTCTTTTTCTCTTAAGCTAAACAAAAGCACCTTCTTTTGTTTAGTTATAAACAAAAGAAGATGCTTTTGTTTAGCTTAAATGTCCTATTTACTTCACATCTGAATGAAATATGGACCACAGCAGACCAATTTAGTGCTCAGAATACTGTTATCTAAAGTAGGCAGTCCCTAATACTATGCAGTATCCTTTCTTGGGAAGGAAGTGTGGAACTGGAATAAAGACCATGCCACACTCTATTCCAGACCTGTATTCTCATCCTGTCTCCAGTGGCAATAGCTGTCTAATCTTGTGCATGTCATTTGACTCTTTGGGCATCAGTTTTCTGAAGAATCAAAAGGAGGGAAAAGTCTGTAAGCTCTAGAATTCTACCCTTCTTCTGGCAGACACAGGTGGCACTTAGAGACTGGCTTTTTACTGAGGCAATCTAAACCCTGAGAAGCTGGGCCGTCTGCTTCTTGTCCAGTTTCTGTCTCTTTTTTTTCCCCCTTGTTTTTCTTTATTTTTATTCCCTGACTTCCCTTTTCTTTCTTAACAATCCTTTTTTCCAGTATTTTCTCTTGTTTCTATTTTCTCAATTTTACCTTTTAAAATTTCCATTCTATTCTATAAAGGAGCAGGGGGAGGGAGTACCAGTGTCCTAGCACTTATGCATTTAAACACCACACCACACTCTATCCTTTCTTGGAGAAAGATCAGTTAGTCACACAGATGGCATCCAAAGGATGATATCAGAGAAATGGTCATATACATCCTCTGTCCTCCACTACTTGTTCCTGAAATGTCCCATTGGAATTGTGAACAGTGAGACAGGGAACATTCAAGCCTTGTCATTTCTTCCTTTCAGTGTTAATTTGCCCCTTCCCAAATCCCCTGATGTAGTGCTCCTGATTTAAATTCCTCCTCCAGGCTCAACCTGGTCTCTCTCACTTCATCTTCCCCCTAAGCCTTCTGGCACATAACTACAGGCTAATCACAAAACTGCGCTTAGAGTTTTCATCTATTCAAAAACCTACAGTGACTTCCTATTATCTTTGGTATTAGATATACATTCTGTTCAGCTTTCCAGGCTGTTCATCAACTGATAGCAGCTTGTCTCCCAGCTCCCACAACAGTATCCCCTCACAGTCAGTTCCTTTCATGTATTCTACTCTTAGTGCATGCCTTTGCCCGTGCTGTTTTCCATGATTTGTGAGAGCTTTCCTCCTCACCTGTGTCTACTAGGCAATCTGTAGAAAGCTTCTTTCAATGACTCTATTTAGATTTTTCCTTCTATTTTCCTATTGCTTATATAACCAGCTGAACTATAGTTGAGCACTTAATTGTTCTAAATATTTTTGTTTTGTTTCCACAGCTGGATTGTAAACTCGTTTAAAAAATGTAGTTCTGTGTTTTCAAAATTATCACACCGTACACAAATAAAAGATAACATTATTCTGTGAACATACAGAAACTCTTTTGGTTCTAAAAATAATAAAAGATGACATTATTATTTTTAGAACCAAAAGAGTTTCTGTGTGTTCACTGACCTGTATATTCAAGCCTCTGGAATTAATTCAGCACACAGAACTATCCCAAGTCATATGCAGTATTTCACAGTCCAAAAATCAACTCCTGGTGATGATGGGAGCCACTGGCTTTACTCCAGCGAATTCCAAATGGAATTGTGTGTCTTATCTGCATCTGAAATCTAGCAGGTAAATGCATTTAAAAGTGAATTCTTCTGATCAATGCATCCAAGTTTGGCTCAGTGTCTTTTAAAATGATAACAACCAACAATATGAACATACAGTCAAGCTAAACAAAGAAGAAATGTCTCAGCCTGTCAATGAGATGAAACAGTTTTACATGCAGATCCCCAAAACAGAAAACCTCAAACCTTTTGCAGATAGGAATTAAGATGTGTGAAAGATCTCAAGAAAGGAAGCTAATTCAGTTATTTGATAAACCAGGTTTTAGTTCTTCTTCCAAGTAGTGTGCAACATACATTCAATTTTTTATATATGACTAAGAAACACTTCCAATGCTGTCCCTTTAAAAGAGGTCGTATCTGTGGTAACCTCATAAATATGCTGATAGTTCATAAGTCTATTAGTTGTGGGCAGCCTCCACCCTCCTCTGTTCTCTAGATGGACTTCTAAATCTTGCTCATTTCTCACAGACACCAAAGCCTACTAAGTGAAATAACTAAAAAGGGAAAGGCCCTGGCTCACTCACTACTTCATTTTAATCCAGTAATATAACTTACATATACATATATATATATATATGTATATGTATATGTATATGATATACATGTATATTTCTGAGCTATGTGTGTATGTATATATATGTATATATATATATGTGTGTGTATATATATATATATATATATGAAAGGTGCCTGAAGAATTTAAACTTTTGAATAACCATGGGTTAAATTCAATGTTAAGATTTTTCAGGAATAACAATGGGTTAAATTCAATGTTAAGATTTTTTGGGAAAAATATAAACTTTTATAAATTTTAGTAAAACAATGAAACCATAGGATGAGAAAGAAGAAGTGAGATTAGTTGGTGAAACTTTACTTTTGATTTTGCTGACAGAGGCTAAGAGACCAGGATTATTTTGCAACCAGTATGTTTGTGCACATGATTCTGGATGTCTGCATAGAAGCATTGTTTTCTCCACAATCTAGAGAAAGAGCTGTAGCCTCCCAGTCACTGTAGAAAAAGGAGCCATGTGTTATGTTGCAGATGGTAAATTTCCTCCCGTCACATTCACTCATTGTGCACTGGGAAGGCAAAGAGAAGTGTGAAATAATTTGGTGGAACAACGCTTTTTATATAGGCGCAGTGGACTATTTATTTTTGAAAGGTCAGTTAGGAAAGGATGTCATTGCATCATGGAGTAATACATATGAAAATTAGTTCAAGCCATGAACTCCTGCAGGGGGTCTCTGTATTGAAAAATCACCAAAAACCTACCGTAAATGCTCTGTTAACTGGTATGGTTAGAGAATGAGGTCCTCGGGTTAATAATATGTTGCAGTTTAGTCACTATTGTGATCTATTGTGGCTAGATTTGAAATATCCAGGAATTAGAGTAAAGCAAAGAAGTGAAGAAACACAAAGACTCTGTCAGACAACTGGATTTCAAATTTTGGCTACAATTCTTACCAGGTGTGTGATGCTGATTAAGTTACCCAACATTCCTAAGCCTTGATTTTCTTATCTAGAAAGTAGATAAACCTGAATTAAATACCATGCTAGGAATTTCATATATGGTCAAAACAGAGTTGCAGAGACTGGATTTTCCCTCCTGCCTGACATGAATGAAAAACTGAACAAAATATATGAGGCCTTAGCTTTAAGACTCTAGATATTAGATAATGAAGGACAGTGACCCCTGGAATATTGGAAGTGAATGAACTAAGACCTGTGGTTGCCTCGAATTAATGCCTTGAGAGAATTTCCTGGACTAGAGCAGAGAGGGGAAATCAGGTGTAGTTCAGCAAACTCCGAGTTAAAGAGACAGAGCTGGGTATCCAGGGAGACCAGGGCAGCTAAAGCTCACAAGACAGAGTAGGAGAAAATAAGGGTTTCACAGAAAGAGAAGTCTGGAGAGCTGCAGGGGCTGCCTCTTGAGTGCAACAGAGTATTGATCAACACATTGGTGTGAAGAAAGGAGTTGAAGCTGAAGAAAGGACCACCGCAAGCAATAGCGAGAACAGTACCCACTGTTCACACAGGGTCAGGAAGTGCCTGTTCTTATCAGCTAGAGTGGAAAACTTTGTAAGTCACACACAGTTGTTTAGAGTTGTAAGAAAGGTCAAGTAGTAGAGGAGTTAAACATGATTCTAGTGCTGCATAACAAATCTTACAAAAAAGACCCAAAAGGATCAAATGGTTTCCAAATAACTGTGTCCCAGAACAAAACCAAAAGGATATTTACAGAAATAACAAAAATATTCAACACCTAGGAAGGTCAAATCTCAATCTCTGGTATACAATAAGTAATTATCAGGTATAGAAAAAGTAAGGGAACTGTGACCAATGACGGGAAGAAAATCAATTAATCAAAATTGACCCGTAACTCACATAAATGTTAGAATTAGCAAACAAGGACTTTCAAACAGTTGTTATAATTATATCCCATATATTCAAAATGTTATGTAGAAAATGGAAGATATAAAAAAAGAACCAAATAAAATATTTTTAATATGAAAACTACAATGTCCAGTATGAAAAAATAAACTGGATATAATAAACATCAAATTAGACATGGCAGAAAAAAAGAATAGTGAACTTGAAGATGTAGTCATATAAATAATTCAAAACTAAACACTCAGAGATAAAATAATTTTAAAAAGCAAAAGGAGTGTTGGTGAGTTGTGAGATAACTTCAGGCAGCCTAATACATGTGTAATTGAAGTCCCTGGAAGAGAAGAGAAATATATTTGAAGAAATAATGATAGAACTTTTTCCAAACTTGATGAAAAGTACAAATCCATAAATCCAAGAAGCTACACAGAACCAGGACAAAAAAAAAAAAAAAAAAAAAAAAAAAAAAAAAAAAAAAAAAAAAAAAAAAAAAAAAAAAAAAACAGAAAAAAAGTTGCACAAAACTGTATCATCATAAAATTGCCCACAAACGGTAATAAAGAGACAATTTTTAAAGCAACCAGAAAAAAATGACATAGATACGTGCAGAAAAGCAAAGCTAAGGAACAGTAATGCAAGAAAACAGTGTTCCAGATCCAAAAGAAAGAAAAAAGTCAGTGTAGAATTCTATGCTATGGGAAAATACCTTCCAGACACAAAGGCATAATGAAACGTTTTTAAACAAACGAAGTCGAAAGAATTTATCACCAGCAGAAATGCACTATTAGAAATGTGGGACGATATGCTTCAGGTAGAAAGAGAATGATATCCCCTGAAAATATGGATTTACATAAAGGAATAAAGAGCAGTAAAATGGGATCAATGAGAGTAAATATACAAGATTGTGTTTCTGAAATTTAAATAACTTTAATAGATAGTTGGCTAGTTAAACAAAACTAGTAGTCTAGTATGGGGCTTATAAAATATATGAAAATATGTTGAGACACACCAATAAAAGCAAAGCTATATAGGGAAAAATCAAAGCATACTGTTGTAAAGTTTCTTAAAATATCCGTGAAGTGGCGTAATATAACCTGAAAGTAGACTGTGATAAATTAACAATGTATACTATAGACCATAAAATAACTACTAAAATAACAAAACAAAGGGTTAGAACTAATAAGCCAACATAGAAGATAAAAAGAGATAACAAAAAAATGCCAGGTTGATCCAAAAAAGGGAGATAAAAAAGAAAAGGCGAACAAAGAATGAATGAGATTAATATAGCACAACATGATGATAGAATTATACCTAACCGCTTATTAACCGTATTAAATGAAAATGTTCTGGATACCTCGATTAAAAGGATTGAACATAAAAGTAAGAGTCAAATATTTACAGGGTATTTTTTTTAATGGAAAAAAATGCTGACTTTAAAATTCAACTGGAAATGTAAAGGGCCAACAATTTCCAAAATGATTTTTCAAAAGAACAAAATTGGAGAATACTACTACCTGTTTTTAGGACTTATAATAATAATATATTATTATTATTTTAGGGCTTTAGGATTTAATAATATAGTGTATTATTATAACTACATTAATCAAGGGTGGACAGCATAGACACATAAAGACAGACAAATAGATTAATGTAACAGAATAGAATAAAACAGAATCAAATTCAGGAAGTAACATCCCCATAGAATATTTTAAAGATTGTCCAAAATTTGGAGTGGTGCCAAATTCTTTAGAATATATAAAAAAGCATTTTAGACCTGGAGAATTTGTTTCCTAACACAAGGACTATAGTGAGTAATTTCAGATATGCCTAGAGGAATGAGTTACATTTGGAGCTTTCATCTAAATGGATGTTTATATGTATATATATGTATCCATATATAAACATATGTATGGGGATCTTATGTCTTATTCTTGTCCTGGAAATGGAAGTAAGCACTATTCTGATTTAGTTCATGAATAATCCCTCGGAAATCTTACATAGCTGTATTCAAAATGTCTTCACATTAAAGAAATTCTATGTTTTCCTTTTACTGTCAAAAATAAACTATTTTTACATGGACATAATCCGCTGCAAACATTCACACTTAGAATCACACTCGTGCACACCCTGGTCTTTTCTGACAGCTTGCAAATATCTCTGTTCTTTATATGCAGACTTCACAGTTGCAAAGCTGAAATTTCTTTGGCCATTTCCTTTCATGTTTTTATAGCTCAGATTCTCAAAGGGTTTTAAAAAATAGCTTAGGCACACCTAAGATAAATATGTATTTCTTTTCATTACCTGGCTAAAGGCCAAAGCTTTCTAGTCCTCATTTACCAAGAAATCTGTGCTCTCAAAACAGTGTATCAGCAGACAGAAGATACTCCTGATAGATTCACTTTTCTACCTTAAAAATCCCCTGTCATCTTCTCATTTTCTTTGGTCCTTGTTGCACATAGACATTTGCTACCCATAGAAAGAGCCATTTGACCCAATCCCATTACTGGATATACACCCAAAGGATTATAAATTATTCTACTATAAAGACACATGCACATGTATGTTTATTGTGGCACTGTTCACAATAGCAAAGACTTGAAACCAACCCAAATGCCCATCAATGATAGACTGGATAAGGAAAATATGGCACATATACACCATGGAATACTATGCAGCCATAAAAAAGGATGAGTTCATGTCCTTTGCAGGGACTTGGATGAAGCTGGAACCCGTCATTCTCAGTAAACTAACACAAGAACAGAAAACCAAACACCGCATGTTTTCACTCATAAGTGGGAGTTGAACAATGAGAACACATGGACACAGGGAGGAGAACATCATACATTGGGGCCTGTCAGGGGGTGAGGGCTAGGGGAGGGATAGCATTAGGAGAAATGCCTAATGTAGATGACGGGTTGATGGGTGCAGTAAACCACCATGGCATGTGTATACCTATGTAACAATCCTGCAAGATTTGCACAGGTACCCCAGAACTTAAAGTATTATAAGAAAAGAAAGAAAGAAAGAGCTATTCAGGTATTCGTATTCTATTGATGAATCTCTGGCTGATACCTGGTGTCTGTTAGAACATACACGATACAAACCTCACCCCTGTAACCTTCATGAGCCTTGGAGGACATACTAACTGAATAAAAATTTCTCTATATTAGGAACAGTTTGTTCAATTTACTAAATGTCTTGAGTTGGGATCCCCCCAAAGCAACCCCAAGTTGAGGATTTGTGTGCAAATAATTTATTAAAGATATGCTAGAGACACTTGCAAAGGAATACAGGCCGCAAAGGAGGGCAAAAGAAGGAGTCAAGCCAGGGTGTGACTCTAAGCTATGTCTGGTGGAGGCTGATTTCAGCCTGATCCTAAAGAGAAGCTTAGGAGTGTGGTTTGTATCCATAGAAAGAGCCATCTGACCCAATCCCATTACTGGATATATACCCAAAGGATTACAAATCATTCTACTATAAAGACACGTGCACATTTATGTTTATTGTGGCACTGTTCACAATAGCAAAGACTTGGAAGCAACCCAAATTCCAGTCATGGATTATGTCCTTGTAAAAGTAGTTTATTTTTGACAGCAAAAGGAAAAAACATCAAAGTTTTTCTTTCCTGAGATCAGGAAGCGGGGCTCTCATACTCTCACGGAGTCTGTAGTCACACATTCCCTAAAGATCGGTTTCAGTTATACATAAAATGCCAGCATGTCCAGCTTTCTGAATATCTGGATGATGTGGCTCCAGATGCCACAGATTGTCCCTCAAAGCAAATCAAAGTGTAGGTCATTAGAAGCAAAATCACACAGAAGTGGGGTGGAGGGCATGGGGGTGGTGCACACTGAAAGGATCCTAGGGCCCAGGGGATGTAGCCGGAGTGCCAGCAGTGTCCCCAGAGCTTAACAAATACTCATCAAGCACCTGCTCTGTGCTCTGCAATCTTGGAAACAAAATAGTGAGCAAAGTAAATCCATTGCCCATTACAGTTGAGTTGATCCAAAGACATTATTTCATTCTTTTTTATGGTTGAGTAGTATTCCATGGTGTATGTACACACACACACACACACACACACACACATATATATTACATTTTCTTTATCCACTCACCTGTCGATGGACACTTAAGTTGTTTCCACATCTTGGCTATTGTCAATAGTGCTGCTATGAACATGGGTGTGCAAATATCTCTTTAAGATCCAGCTTTGCACCGTATCTTTGCACTTGTGAAGTGGGCTGTAATAAACACACATTCAGGGGTCTTTTTGATATAGCAACTTCTTTTCCTTTGGGTAGATACCCAGTAGTGGGATTGCTGGATTGAATGGTAGATCTACTTTTAGGAACTGACCTTTTAAACAATTGCCCAGGTGACTTTTATAGTTAGGTAAGTTTGGGAAACATCAACATCAATCATTCTTTATGCCGTTACATTACCAGGCATTATAGGGTTAATTTTTTAAAATTCCATTGTTAAACTTCATTGGAATCTAACAGCTCTTTTTTTAGCCATAGGTAAGTGTGTGCACACACATATGTGAAAGTATATCTTACGTAACGAGCATGGATTTTTCCATCATTCAGCCAACCCAAGAGCTAATACTAGGACCCTCTCTTCTTATCACTACCCCTTCTCCAGGATTTAAGAACTTATACTTTCTTTTGAGTGTGACAGAAGATTAAAAGTGACCTGAGTGGTTCTCAGCATCTCAGCTAATTCTCAAGTGGGATAACAGGCACACTGAATCTCAACTGATACCACTGTGGGTCAGTTAGTTGTATGATCCACAGCAGTGTGTGGGCAAGAGCTGCCAATGGGATGCGCTTTGGTTCCCGTGATGAAAATAGCTGCTTCCTCTGCAGGGGCAATGGGCATTCCCAGTCCAAAAGCCAGAGGCCTGTGAGTGCCGGGTCAACACCACGTGGTCTCTGGATCTGACCACTGGCAGTCCCTGGCATGCTCACTCTGTTAACAGCCTTCCTTCTGCTTGGCTCCTCCCTATCTGACCTCCTCTAAAGTACTGCCTCGTGACCTCTCTTTCTTCTTTCCGAAAAGGTAAAGTCCATCTAGAGTCTGTCTTCTTTGTGTGTGTGTGTGCATGCGTGTGATAAGCTCCTCTACTCCACTTCTCTTGGGGACTATCTTCTGATTTTTCTGGCTTGGAAGGAATAAAAAACAAAAACCGTGGAGGTTTACTGTTTATTTCTTCTCATCCTAGTTTTCCTTTAGGAAGTATGAATACCCCTGGCTCTGCCCGATGCTATGGTCGGGAAGTGTGGGAAAGAAAGCCATGCCCAAAGTTAAATAGTTCATGGTCTTATCTTGCTACCTATATTTCTTCACTAGAACGTGAGCTCCCTGAGGACAGAAATGATGTTCATTTTTTGTTGTTGTGGCATTTTAAGTGGTGGTACATGGTTTGGCATGGATTAATAAACGTGTTGAATTAATGTATAAATGGCTATGTTTTCAGTCTTGACTCCTCTCCTGCCCTTTTTACGGTTGTTACTTACCTTTTTTTTTTTTTTCCAGGCACTTCGCAAGTCTTATCTCTTCCAAAAAACTTCCTTGAGTATCCTCATTTTTCTCTAACCTCATTATCACTTTTATGTGTATCTCACAAACAGCACCTTGTTTGTTATTTCTGTGATTTTTAGATTATTTATTTGTTTGAGGCAAATGATTTTCTAACAACTTTATAAAAAATACTGTAGTAAATTGCACTCAAGTTGCTTCTTAGAAATCCCTCAAAGCAGACTTCTGGCATCAATCCAGGGTCTAATTCAAGAAAAGTAAGTTGGGTCAAAACAATGCTCTCTGGGTACACAGCTCTATGACTCTTTGACTTGTCATTATTCTCTTATTTTTAATATGTGTCTTGTTTCCTCACTTCCTTCATGGACAAAGGATTGTGTGTTTTCATCGACAGAGAAGAGCGTGTCTCAAGGCACGTAGTAAATTCGCATTGATTACTTGATGGATTTTGAAGATGCGAGGGCTATTCCAGAGACCCCAGTGTTTTTTACGTGGACAATTCTATTGCAAATGTGTCTCTCCTAACTTGCAGGAAGGCGCTCTTGGCCTTAAGTAGTGATTGAAATGTTCTGTGCACGGTAAAAGAAAACATGCACACCTGCAAACATGCTCCCCTGTCCTTCCTCAGGATTTAAACTGTAATTAAAGTCCATGAAAATGCTTAATTAAACCTTAAGGAGGGGTTTCTATTTGCTCTGAATCTTTGCATTTGACAAAGACAGAATTACAATTCAAGAACTCTTGGGCACTTGAATGTTCTCTTCCTTTTCAAAACTTTGTCTCAGCTCATAGCTGCCTTGGCAAATTTTTGCCAGCCGCTGAAGGGAGAGGAATATTCATTACCACAGCATTTTCTGCTGTTTCAGAAATGAAAACATGAATGTTTCATTGAAGAGGCACTGGCAGCAGGACTGAAATCTCAGGAGGTGATTATTCTTAATGCAGCAGTCTTCTTCAATATTGAAAAATGAAACAATAATATTGCTGGGATTTCTGCTAAACTCCATAACTATAGGATCTTTTATGAAAAGAAGCAGAAGATAATGAAAGAAAAATAAAAGCATCATTAAACAATCAGTGAAGCCCTCTTTAATGAGGGAACAGGGCTTTGATTCTTTACCCCAAGATCTAGCAATGCTAGCTGGAAATGAAGTGATGCAGAGTTGTATAATACAGAGCCCAAGCACAGTCTCCTTTTACCACACATCCCTCGTCTCAGAATTTTATATTCTGGAACTCTAGTGAGCTTCTCTGGCAAAGAAGGCACATGTATGTTGTTAGTGGTTTCTCTACAATTATAAAGCAATTTGAATTCTTGAGCACCATTCTAATATAGGCCGTTTAGACATGTACTTTCACAAAGATTTAAAAGGGATCACAGACATTTGAAGGGCAGTGGCTTTTGAGTGTGAGTATTCTCTCAAATTTCTGATGGCCTATATTAATTTGTTTATAAGAAGGCTATAGTTTGTGGCTTGAAAAATAGTTTAGAAGGAAACGTCATTTTATAAAAATGCTATTGTCTGAAAAACTTTGTGCATTTGGTGAACATGTCACTTTGACTCAGATGAATTTTACAAGTATTTTAATTACTCTGAGCTTTGGAGAATTTCTAGTGCCTGACGACTGGAAGGAATTGGATTAGACTGGGTAGAAAGCATCACTCATGGCAATGTATGCTCTTCATATTGGGGCTGATATTGTTCTGTTGGAGACACCAGCCAGATTCTAATGGATAATGTTTTCCACATTCTCAACTCATCAGCCAACTGGCAGACACAATCCAGGATCATTATTTTTTTTAAAAAAATTATTATCTTTTGGTTTATCTGAATAAAGTGAAAAAAAATAATAAGAGCCAATGACAGACCAAGGGCTTTACAAACTGTAGTTAAAGAAACATTTAGTGAAGCCCAAAGTTGCAAGAAAAGTGACAGATAATATCATGCAGAAAGGATTCCATGCATTTCTTCACAGAAAACCAAAGTCAGTAAACTCAGTGTAATAATTTTTCTGATTATCATTCAAAGATATATCTGAGAAAAAACACGATCAAAATAATCAAAAGTAAAGTCATAATATCTGGTACCTTGGGAAGGGATAGATTCTAGTTTCTTTATTGTACTGTAGGCTGGACAAAAAGGTGTGACATAGACTGGAAAAAAACCAATTCTAAAAAGCAGATTTCCAATGTTCTTATCATCAGAGGGAAATAATTATATCAACAATGAAAATAAGAACTGGTCACAGGGACAATAACCTCAGCTTGAAATATGAAAACCCAAGGAGTAGGTTTGATGAGTATTGATTGGGTCATGTTCCTAAAAGGCATTTGGCAATTGTGTCCTGTTATTTGTTTTTATTTGACATTCACCTTCATGTATTTCTCTGTCATAGCAAAGAAATGTAGGTAATTTGCATGGTATAAGAATTAACTTATGAGCTTCTATAACTAAAATCCCAAAATAACAATGGCTGAAACAGGTTAGACGTGAGTTTCTCTTTTGCATAACAGTTTGAATACAGTGGAGATGGTATCTGCAATCCGGACTGTTAATTTTTTGATCTGCCATCTTCCACTGTCCCTGTCCATTTGAGTTCTAAAATAGCGACAGTAGCTCCTGCCTTCATGATCTCTTTCCCACCAGCCAGAAAGGGAATGGGGTAAGAAAAGGGCCTGTCCCTTTTCTTTAATGGCAGGCTTCAGAGCCTGTACACATCACTTTGATTCATGTTCATTTGGCCCAAACCTGGTCACATGACCACACTCAGCTAAAAAGGAGGCTGAAAATGTAGCCTTTTAACGTGAATCTGTGTGCCCATGATAAAACAGTGGTTCTACTTCATTTTTAATATCCAGTTCTCTTTATGGATTTTTGGTATTTCATCTGAATTTCAGGGTTTTTATTATTTTAGGGATAAAACTTACTTTGAGATACATTTCATGTACTTTGATTACACTTCATTGTGCCTTCCTCCATCCATTTATTATTCACTGACAGCTACCACATTATACTAATAACATCATTTGTCCAACCTTGTTAATTTCTCCAATAGATATTGTTGGTGTCAGGCTAAAATTTGATAACATTTTTGTTATAACATTTAACGCAATACTCAAGTCCCACTAAACACTGCCTCTTAGAGACTTGAACTGTTGGATTTGCTATTGAGTGTGTGTGTAGGTGTATGCATGTGTGTATCAATAATTTTTTTTTTTAATGAAGAGGAGATGGGTGCAGTAATTTAAAAAAAGAGCCAGAGAAGCTGGAGAAAATTAAAATAAGTCAATGAAAATATTTGGGGAAGGGAAGGAAGGAGAGGGGAGGGGAGGGAGGGAAAAGAGGGGAGGGGAGGAGAGAAGAAAGGAAGGGAGGAAAGGAGAGGGGAGGGAAGGGAAGGGGAAGGGAAGGGAGGAGAGGAAGAAGAGGCACATGGGTTCACTTTGCTCCTACAGACACCTGTAGATTCTGAAAAAGAACCTGAGCAGATCATTCTTTAGACTCACAGATGTACTTGTGGTTACCCTAAGTGTTACCAGTATATATAGCACCACACCAGTAAGGGAAGATCCTATCCTTTCTTCAGTTAAGTGAAATGTCATCTCTGTTACATGGCTAGGTTGTGTACGTGCATATTTTTTTAGGATATACGTTCATTTTTGCATGAAGGTCCAAGTTTCCCTCCAGTATTATATCTCGGGCCTTTGGATGTCCTTCGATATTTCTTGCAGTAGTAAAGCCGTATTAATGATGAATTCTCTCATCTTTTTTAATATGAAATGGCTTTATCTGCCTTTATTCTTGAATTAAATTTCCACTTGATAGAGAATTCTAGGCTGACTGTGTTATTCTTGTTTGTTCTTTCAGCACTTTAAAATACTGTCCCATTATCTTAGCTGTCCCAACATGTTAGCAGATATTTAAAAAATCATTTTCTCCTGAGTTTTTTTAATGGCTACCTTTAATATTCTTATTTAACTTTGCTTTTTAACCACTAGACTGTGATGTGCCGAGGTGTGATTTGTGTGTGTGTGTGTGTGTGTGTGTGTATGTGTGTGTGTATTTTGCTTAGGGTTTTTTTTAAGCCTTTTGGAAATATGGGTTATAATTTTCATCACATTTGGAAAACTTTTAGTCATTATTTCTTCAAATGATTTTTCTGCGCCAATCCCCCTCTCCTTTCCTTCTGGATCTCCAATGATATGTGGGTTAGCTGTGTGTCCAATGTGACATGTGTTTGTTTCTATCTCATAGGCTCTATTTACTTATTTTTCTTCTTTTCCCCACTTTGTATCTAAACCTGGATAGCTTTTTAAATCTATTTTCAGATTCACTATTTGTCTGGTAGAGGACTTTTGGCCCCGTTCCCCAGCCATGTGGAAAGGGCCTAATTCCCGAAAAGGAAGGCCCTTCCTCCCCCACAGGGAGGGTCCCTTATCTCACTCTATCCTGGCCCGGCCCAAGACCAGCAACCTTCCTGCCCAGCAGCCCACTGAACCAATCACCATCCGCCCCACCAGCTCTCCCGTAACCTCCCGTCCCACAAGCTCCCGCCCGGCAGGCTTCCTGCCCAAACCCTGACCAATCACCATATGCCCTATTAACCTTCTGCCCACTCAACTTCCCGTTCTCTGCCCGGCAACCGGGACTAACCAATCATCACCCGCCGCCACTGCTCTCCCACCGCCCCAGGCCCTCTGCCCCTATAAAACCGACCGAACAAGGAAAACGCGCGCGATTCATCCCCGTCCGCCTGAGTCGCCCGGAGATCCCAATAAAGTCGGTACTGGCCACCACGCGTCCTGCCTCATGTCTACTGGGGGCCTGCCTCCGTGGGTTGGGGTCCCACAACCAGGGGTCGCACACTATTATTTTCTTCTGTAGTTTCCAAACTACCTATATCTAGTGATTTTTAAAGTTTTTAGATATTGTACCATTTTAAATTCAGAATTTGCCTGTCTCTGTTTTGTAGTTTCTGTTTTTCTGTTGGTTTACCCACCCATGCTCTGATTTTGTCCAGCTTTTCCTTTAAGCCCTTAAACATATCTCTGTTATGTGTTTTAAAGTCTTGGTGTGCTTATTCCCATAGCTGTCCCATCTCTGGCTGTATTGATTGACTGTTTTCTCTCCTGGTTTGGGTTAGGCTTTCTCGCTTCTTTATATGTCTACTAATTGTTGTATTATATGCTCAACTTTAGGGGTGCTTCATTGGTGACTTTGGCTTATGCAGTCTTCTTTTAAGGAGTGTCTATTTGAGATTGATTTTAGGCATTTTTGGATAGATCTAGAATAGCCCAACTCTAGAAACAGAGTAGCTCTCCTACGACACAGTATTTCTGGGATTTCAGTGGAGATCCTGGGTTTGTTTGTGAGGTCTCCCCACTATGGTTTGTTTCCCAGTACTGTGTTACTCTTGAAATCTCCATTTTTCTCACAGTTGCCCCAGAATCTGTTCTTTGATTGACCCTCCAGGGTCTTGCTTTGTGAAGACATAGCTTAGGATTTAGTCAAAGAATCCAGAGAACCCCTTTGGAGATTTCTAGGAGTTTTTCTTTACACAGCTCTCTCCTCCTAGTACCTTGTTCCCCAAAATCCCAGTTGCCTCAGCAGCTCCAGACTCTAATAGGTGCATGCTTGATCCAAGCAGACCACTACTCTCTGGCAGGTTCCTACTTTCCCGTGCTCCAATTTGGAAGGTGTCTCAGGCAGAGATCTGGGTGAATGTGAGGCTCACCTCATATGCATCCCTTCTCTCTCTCTCTCTTTTATTTCTTATAAAAAAGAAAAACAGAATATATGTGCGGAAAGTGCAGGTTTGTTACATAAGTACACGTGTGCCGTGGTGGTTTGCTGCACCTATTGAGCTTCCTCCACGTTCCACCCCCCATCACCCCCCAGCCCTCAACAGGCCCTGATGTGTGTTGTTCCCCTCCCTGGGTCCATGTGTTTCCATTGTTCAACCCCCACTTATGAGTGAGAACACATGGTATCTTTCTTTTTTTGAGATAGAGTCTCACCCTGTTGCCCAGGCTGGAATGCAATGGCACACTTATAGCTTACTGCAGTATTAAACTCCTGGGCTCAAGCAGTCCTCCCACCTCAGCTTTCTGAGCAGCTGGACTACAGGCACACACCACCATGTCCAGCTAATTAAAAAATCTTTTTATAGAGATAGGATCTCACTATGTTGCCCAGGCTGGTCTTGAACTCCTGGCCTGAAGCAATCCTCCTGCCTTGGTCTCCCAAAGTTCTGGGATTACAGGCATGACCCACTACAACAACTGTAGCCCTTCTGTTGAGAATTATGTTGCCTATTGTACAATGCCAAAGAATAGCTTCCTTATGTAGTTTGTTTTATAGGTATTTACAGTGGAAATATGAATGTGATTCTCATCACCCTATTACAGCAAGCCAGAACCAAAACTTTGCTATTTTTGAATTGTAAGTCCCTATTAAATCTCAATTTCTTTTTTTTCATCAACTTTTATTTTATATTCTGGAGTACATGTACAGGATGTGCAGGTTTGTTACATAGGTAAACATGTGCCATTGTGGTTTGCTGCACAGATCAATCCATCACCTAGGTAGTAAGTGTAGCATCCATTAGCTATTCTTCCTGATGCTCTCCCATCCCCCGCCCCCACAGACAGGCCCTAGTGTGTATTGTTCCCCCTCCATGTGTTCCCATTGTTCAGCTCCCACTTATAAGTGAGAACATGTGGTATTAAATCCTAATTTCTGACCTGTCATTTATTTCCAGTATTATAATTTTTGCCATCTTTCCTTTTTCTGGGACAATCAAATTAGGACTATATTTTTAGTATGTTTGTTTCTTTTTCTGTATATTCATAGAAATTATTCAAATATTTTTTAATCTTTTGAGTTATGTTTGGTTCATTAATTTTTAATATGTTTTTATTTTCTAATATGTTCACTTGAGGCTGTAGATTTCTAAGTCCACCAGTACTTGACTATAACAGTTTTAATATATAGTATTTCCATTATTTATGTGTTCTAAATATTTTAAGGGTCCCCCCCTTTTTACTGCAAAACATCTGTAACATAAAATTCATCATTTTAACCATTTTAAGTGTATAGTTCAGTGATACTAAGTTCATTCAGAATGCTGCAAGCCATTACCATTGTTTATTTTCCAAATTTTTTTAGTATCTCAGAAAACTCTGCACCCAGTAAACAGTAAGTGCCCATTCTCCCTTCCTCTCAGTCCCTGGTATATTCTATTTTCTATCTCTAAGGATTTGCCTTTAATTGCAACTTTAAGTTTTTTCTTTGCTCCATGAATTATTAATTAATGTGTAGGTATGTGTATGTGCAAATGGTGAGAACATATGGACACATTGCAGGGAACAACACACACTGACTGGGGTCTGTTCGAGGGCAGCGGGTGGGAGGAGGGAGAGGATCAGGAAGAAAAGCAATAGCTAGTGGATGTTGGGCTTAATACCTGGGTGATGGGATGATCTGTGTAGCAAATCACCATGGCACACGTTTATATGTGTAACAAACCTACACATCCTGCACATGAAACCCTGAACTTAAAATTTGGAAATAAAAAGATTTACCAACATAATGGTTTTGTTATGTTTTTTAAATTGCTTTTTTGCTTTATTACAATAGCTGATTTTTCAGTGACCTACCTATATTCCTTAGACCTTATTATTTCACTGTGCTCCAGACAACTTACAATTGCTATTACCTGCTTCTGCGAGCCAGGGAGCATTTTTTTCTGGAACCATGAAACAGTGTTCTGCCTAAATACGCAAGGAAGTGCTGGATAATTAGTATCCCCTGGGAACTATCACCAGCCAATGACTAATGGGAGTTGTGCATAAACACACCAGTGCTCTCACACCTTGGGTAGGATAAATTTGAGACATCTCTACACCATTTGTCAGAGTTTCTCAGTTGAATTAAACTCCAATCTTCCACATTGTAGCTATCTTTAAAAATATTCTTTATTGTCTGACTTCCCTTTTCTGTATCACTTCCCCAACCCTCTTCTAATGTTGATAGATTCAGGAAAAATAAACCACCTTCAATCAAATTCTTGTCTCAAGATGTGCTTCTGGTGAACTCGAAACAAGACCACTGCATGGTAATTGGACAAGAGGTTTATATATCAGTGCTTTAATGTTTGTTTACAATTGCCTTATGTTCTGATACACAGGCAAATTTTATAAATGTTCCATATGAGCATAAAGTGAATTCTTATTCTCTAATTACTAGTGCAAGAATCTATAAATTTTCATTAGATAAGAATTCACTTTTGTAGTTCAGATATTGTAGAATTTTGTTTGCAGGTATGATCAACTCTTCAGAAAGATGTACTTTAATTCAAATATAATGGATGTTTATAAATATTCTCTTTAATTTCTATTAATCTTAATTTTCTATACTGGAGGTTATGCTAAATCTATATATAGATTTGGAAAAGTTATATATTCTTTCACAATTGGTTTTTTTTTTTTTAGCGCTAGCCAGTGACACATTTTTATGTTTAATAATGTTTTTCATTTTCAATTCTACTTTATTAAATATCAGCAGAACAATTTTTATTATGTATTTTTTTTCCCATTGTATTTTTATTCCCATTTATCTAAGCTTTTCTGTATCTTCTTTTTTATAGGTAACTTTGGAACATAGACTTTGAGTGCCTTCCTAGTTTCCCTTAACCTCCTTGCTTTATAGCTCTTGGTTGTCTACTATCCACTAAGTCTACTGCCTCTTCAGTTTTGACCTTTAATGAAGCCACACACCATGGGAGGGGGAACCTGGCTTCCTGAATAGGCACTGAGGACCAAAATGATATGATCCATACATGTAGAGAGATTAGCTCTCAAGGGAGTGAGCCATTATGCATAGAGAATTATGAGAAAAGGAGAAGCGAGACAGATTCTCCCTCTTTTTTTCTCCCATTAACTGCTCAAAGGTACAAGTTCTCTTCTATACCATACTGGAGACCTGTGTACCCACTGAACATGGCAGCCTAGCTACCTGCTGAGTCTCTCGGACCTTATTAAAAGGAGGCAGCCAGTGCAAGAATACCTTGCATTGCTTTCTATTCCACTTTTCTTTGCCTCACTTTCTTCAAAAAAATAAACACTTTATTTTAGAAGAGTTTAAGTATATAAAGATATGCAAAGATAATGCAAAGAGTTCCTGTACACTCCATGCCAATTTTTCCTGTTGTTAACATCTTACATTACTATGGTGCATTTGTTATAACTAATGTACTAATATTGAGACATTATTAATAACTAAAGTCTATACTTTATTCAGATTTCCTTAGGTGTTATCTAAATATCCCTTTTCTGTTCCAGAATCTTACCTAGGATACCAGTTTGCATTTGGTCGCTTTGTCTCCCTAGACTTTTTTTTGACCCAGACAGTTTCTTAGACCTTGCTTGTTTTAATAACTTTGACCATTTTGAGGAATAGCAGTAGGGAATTTAGCACAATCTTTCTCAACTGGGATTTATTTGATGCTTTTCTCACGATTTTACTGGAATTATACGTTTTTGAGGAGGAAGACCACAGACTGCTATTTTCATCATATCTCATCAAAGGTACATAGTATCAGTATGATTTATCACTGCTGATGTTAACCTTTATCACCTGAGATAGTGTCTGTCAACTTTCTCCACAGTTACTCTTCTTCCCCTTTCCATACTGAACTGTTTAGAAAGAAGTCCCTATGCACAGCCCACACTTAAAAGTGGGGAGTTGCCGGGCGCGATGGCTCACGCCTGTAATCCCAGCACTTTGGGAGGCCGAGGCGGGTGGATCACGAGGTCAAGAGATCGAGACCATCCTGGTCAACATGGTGAAACCCCGTCTCTACTAAAAATACA
>NW_016107821.1:1352088-1369567 GCF_001604975.1 Cebus imitator | reverse complement strand
AAAAAAAAAAAAAAAAAAAAAAAAAAAAAAGTGGGGAGTTATGCTCCACCCTTGAGGGCAGAGTATCTACATAAATTATTTGAAATTCTTCTGCCTGGGGGATTTGTCTTTTCTCCCCCTTTTATTTACTCTATCATTTATTTATGTCAATATGAACTGATGAATTTTATCTTATATTTTATAATGCAACACTTCCTTTTTTTTTTTTTGCTTATTATTGTTTCTTTTTTTTTTTATAATGCAACACTTCCTTTTTTTTTTTTTGCTTATTATTGTTTCAATTTTTACAAAATTGGGAACTCTTTCAATTGTCTCCTGTATTTCTTTGACATATTCTATAATTTTACTTGGAGCACTTTCTTATTTTCTGGCACAAAATATTCCAGACTCATCTTACATGTTTCCTGTCCAAATTCTAGACTCAGCCATTTCTCCAAGGAGCCCTGATTAGTTTTTTTAATTGTAAAATCGTGTTAGAAATTAAGCATATTCCTTACTGCTGGGATGTCTTTGCCTCTAGGCTCTCTTAGCTGGCAGAACAAGGAAATAAGTGTGTTATATTCACCTCTGTATACATAGATAGCTACAAATATTTCTACTTGTAATAATCTCTATAAATAATAAGCTAAACATGAGTTCATACTAGTATCTCCAACTAGAATTCATTACCATATGAATCATTCTAGCCTTTCCTTTGCTTATCTATACCCTACCTCTGGAACAATGAGAAACCTGGCCCCCATTATCCATTATTCAGCATACATATAAAACAGTGTCAGAACTGTTACCCCATTTCCCTGTGGAAAACAACTTTATCAACCAGAGTTCAGTGGTTACATACAGTTCTTTTGCTTTTAGTCTTATACTTTACAGTTATTTTCAATGTTACCTAGATTTTTCTCCTTTATTTCCCATGCTCTTCAGTGAAGTTGTTGCACATATACTGTGGGGTTCTTCTGTCACATCCTGAATTTCAACCTGAACTCCTCTGATCTAAATGATTTTTTAAAATTTGCGTACATTAAGGTTTACTCCTTGTGCCGTGAAGTTCTGTGGGTTCAGACAAATGCATAGTACATGTATCTACCATTACAGAACCATACAGAATAGTTTAACTACCCAAAAAGTATCCCCTGTACTTCATTCATTAAACACTCCCTCTAAACACTGCCCTGAACTCCCGGCAACCACTGATCATTTTATTGTCTTTATAGTTTTATCTTTTCTAGAATGTCATACAATTAAAATAATACAACGTGTAGCCTTTTAAAATTGGCTTCTTTTATATAGCAATACACTTTTAATGCTCCGTGTCTTTTCACGGCTTGCTAGCTCTTTGTCTGTTTTGCTGAATAATATTCATATGTGTGTGTGTGTGTGTGTGTTTGTGTATATATATATATATATATATGTATATGCGCCACATAATATATACCATAGTTTATTCATCCATTCACCAACTGAAGGACATCTTGGTTGCTTCCAGTTTGGGGGGGATTATGAACAAAACTAAACATTTGTGTACAGGTTTTTTATGGACATGTATTTTCAAATTAGTTGTATAAATATCTAGAAACAATTGCTGAATCATATGGCAAAACTATATTTAGCTTTGTAAGAATCTACCAAACTGTGTTCCAGAGTGGCTGCATGCACCATTTCACGTTTCCACTGACAATGAATAAGAAAGAATTCCTATTGCTCTGAATTTTCCCTGGCAATTAGTATTGCCAACTTTTTCTTTTCATCTTTATTTTAACCATTCTAAAAGGTGTCAATTGGCATCTCATTATTTTAATTTGCAATTTTCTACTGGTAGGTCTTTTGAGCAATTTTACATATGCATATCTGCAACTTTTCTTTGGTGAGGTGTCTGTTTAGATCTTTTGCCCATTTTTACTGTTTTTTTTTTTATTGTTGAGCTGTAAGTATTCTTTGCATATTTTAGATATGTCCTTATTCAAATATAAGTTTTGCAAGTGTTTTTCTTCAGTATATGTTTCTCTTTCTTTCATTTAACAGTATTTTTCACAAGTCAAAATTTTTTTAATTTTAATAAATTTTACTTATAAGTTTTGCCCTTCATGTGTCATTTTTTTAGTGTTGTAGCTAAAAGCTCATCACCAAATCAAGTTTACAGATTTTATCTCTCATCTTTTCTCCTAAAAGCTTCATAGTTTTTTTTTTTTTTACATGTAGCTTTATGATTAATTTCGAGTTAAGTTTTTATGGAAGGAATAAAGTAAATGTCTATTTTCTTTTTGTGCATGCAGATGTCCACTGGTTAACATCAGCACCATTTACTGGGAAGACTACCCATTCTCCTTTGGGTTGTCTTTGCTCCTTGGCCAAAGATTAGTTGATTGTATTTGTGTGGGTCTTTTTCTGGGCTCTCTATTCTGTTTTCTTTATCTGTTATTCTTTCACGAGTACCACACTGTCTTGATTACTGTTGCTTTATACTAAGTAGTATGAACCTTCTAAGTTTGTTTTTTTTCTTCAGTGGCTTATTTCCTCTTTTTCCCTCCTCATCATGCTTCATGCTTCCATTTACTAAAAAGTATTAGCATTGTAATCCTTGCCTCACATTCTGCTTTGTGGAAGGCCAGCGTTATAGACTAAATGGTTTTGACTCTTCAAAATTCATGTTAAAGCCCCAACCCCTAATGTGGCTGTATTTGGTAAAAGGAAGTAATTAAGGTTAAATAAGGTTATAAGGGTAAGGTCCTAAGCCAATAGGATTAGTGAGCTCATAGGGAGAGATACCAGAGGGAAACCCACCCTCTTTCTCTCTATGCACACACTGAGGAAAGGCCATGTGAGGACACAGCTGGAAGGTGACTGTCTAGAAGCCAGGAAGAGAGGTCTCACTAGAAACCAACTCTGATAATACCTTGATATGAGACTTTTTGCCTCCAAAATGATGAGAAAATTAATTTTCATTGTTTAAGCCACCCCAGCCTGTGGTATCTTGTTATGGCTGCCCAAGCATACTGATACCACCAGAACAAGGCAAAATATAACTTGTAAATATTGAAGAGCTAAATTCTGTTTCTTAATCTAATCTTGGAATCTTTTAACTGATGAGGTTAGTTCATTTAAATTTATTCTATTTTGGCAGTTTTTATTTATATTACCTTATTTTATGATTTTTATAATATGTCTGATTTTTCCCCTCTCAAAACAAGAATTAGACTTAATTATGTCTTTTCTATCATTGATTTGGAACTTACATATTTAATCTCTATACTTTTATGGTTTACCATTTCATTTTTAAAATGCATATCTGTCTGAACAAAGTCCAAAGTGAATTCATAATTTTACCACCTTTTCAAATATTAAAAAGAATTTAGAAACTAATTTTCATTATCCCCTCATATGCCATTTGTCTAAGATTTTTATTTTAACTTTTTATGAACCCCCACATTGTGTATCATTATTTTCATTTTTATATCATTAGTATATGTTTAGGTTTATCTTATGTTTGCCAATTGTTTTGCCCATTATTGCCTTTGAAAACTCTTTTCTTCCTTCTGTGTTCAATTTTCTTCTTTCTGAGGTATATAACCTCTTCAATAAGGGTATGTTAAGATAAATCCTCTATGTCTTTTTTTGTCTAAACTTGTCCTTTTTATACTTTCAGTCTTGATTGATAGTTTGTCTACTATATAATTCTAGGTTGACAGCTATTTTTTTTCAGCAGTGTAAAGAGAATGCTTATTTATACTCTGGCCTCTATTGTTATCATAAGAAGTCCATTGTCAAGAGTTTTTCCTTTGTTTTTCTTAGAGCTTTTAATTCTTGGATCTAAGGATTCATGTCTTTCATCAATTCTATAAAATTCTCAGCCACCATTTTGTTACTATTTGATTCTGTCATTCTTTCTGGTTTTCCTCTGGTACTTTTTGCGTTTGTATATTAGATCTCATTCTCTCCTTCATGTCACTGAATAACCTCTCTTTCTCATTTTCAATTTCTTATGTTCCTTTGATGCATTTCATTTATTTTCCTCAGCTTTATTTTCTAATTCAAAATATTTGCCTTTAGCTGTTTTTAATATGCAGCATAAGCTACTTGTTTATGGCTTGATTTAAACAGTTCTTTTTTATTTGTTTTAATCTATGTGGCTTTTGCTTATTTTATTTTTTGTACATTTCTTACAGCTTTGATTCTCTTCATTACTTTTAATTTTGTGAACACAATAGTTTTATATAATCTATTAGAAGATACTCTAATGTGAAAATATTCATCTTCTAATGTTGTTGCCTCTTGTGTCTTTAGTTTTTTGTCCATTTTAGATCGCTCACTTGCAAAGATTCAAGTTTAGAGGTACTTCAGCTGTGGAAGCTGTAGAGCACACATGCTATAATGTTGTCACTGTGTCTGTCAGGTGTCCAGAATTATCACTGGTACAGGAGCATATTTATGTTATTTTCTCATTTTGGATAATTCTGAACATTGAATACTTTGAAGGCAGTACAAATTTGAACCATACGCTTTTGCAGAAAACAGTCTCAGAGAACAAATTCTTTAGGAACTCAGGCAAAGATAGGTAAGCTTTTCTGTTGTCTTCCTGTTTCAGCTGTTTTTCTTACTTTTCCTGTTACCTCTACTACACATTTTAAAATAATGTTATATATTATGTGCTTATGAGGAAAGATGAGGTTCAGGTAATTCAATTCACATTATTAAACAAGAAGAGCTAAATTTGTTTCTTTAAATGTCTCGAAGTTTGGAGAGTTTGATGATAATGGTTTGCCAGATTTGAAGTTACATTATTATTTAGTCCACCCAATGACACAAAGGAAGAGTAACATAAGGTCAGTTGTAATGATCACAGAGCAGGGCTTGGTGTTTCCCTAGTGCGTATCTTTTAGGAAGTGTTTTCCTACATTTAATATTACTGTTAGTCGCTTGAATCACATCAAAAGATCTCATAAATATGTAGAAACCACAACCCAATTTGGGGATCTAATTAACCTATAGAATACATTAATGAAGTATATTCTATGTTCAGTAATTGCGTAATATTCTAATTTTAATTGTTGCATTTTTGCTCTGGGAATATGAGACAGGCTGGAATTACACAGCTATTTAATTCCCCTTTAAGGAAGCAGCAGTGTATTAGTGAGACATAATGGGAGATATTGACAAGCTGAGATGCCCTGAGTTGGTAGGTCACAGACAAGATGTCTGGCTCTTCATTCGTGTAGAAGCATCTTGAAGGCAAGCAAAGTGCTACATTCATCTCAGAATTTCTGGAGTGTAGTACCAAGCTTGGCTCATGGTAGGGGCTAAATTACTCTGGGGAGAGAGAGATAGAGAGGAGAAGGTATGGGGATGGGAGGAAAAGAGGAAAAAAGAGATGAAAAAAACAAACAAATAAACAACAACAACAAAAAAATGGAGGAAGCAGCTCCTGATCACCACTATGATACTTAACAGAGAAAGAAGAATCTAACCTACTTCCAGGTTCTGATTTATGGCACATGAATGTAACTGTCCTCGAGAATTACTTCAAGTTCTCAAGTACACTGAAATCCAAAAGATTCCATCAATGTGTTTAAAGATTTTAGCTGCTTGCCGCATAGATTGCGTAAGAATCTGTTAAGCTACATGTCTGAACTAGAGGAATTTGTGTTCTCAGTAGGCTCCTGATACTTGAAAATCTCCATGAAGATTGAGGGGCATGCCACTTACATCAGCAAATTTTATTTCTTGAATAGGGTAAATATTTCTGAGCTGCTCCCTAATTTTGAGAGACCCATTTCTTCCTTTCTTAATGAGCTAAACTCCATTTTCACCCTGACCCATTTCTTAGAAACTTCCATGCCTTTCTTTCAGCAAAAACTAAATTTCAGAAACAGAGTAAGATGGTAGAGGGCTTTCATTTTCTTTCTGAATCACAGAGTTTATCAACTGTATAAATGTTTCTCCTCAATGAGAGGTGGTATCATGACCTAACTGTACCTTCAATAAACCTCTTTCCAGTTCTGGAGAAAAATTTCCTTGGGCTGGGCAGTTTAGCCACACCAGAAATAATGAATGTGAAAGCACTTTAAGAGTGAAGTTCTCTGTGGAGTCCTCATGGTGAACATTATGCTCTGCACTAGGCTATGAAATGATGATGGCCAATCATGGATAGAAGCTAGTGGGGCTTTCTACTCTGCTTAAACTGTTCCCATTGCAATGTGCAAAACATTGCCCAAGAGTTTCCTTGTGGGAGACTGCTAGAAAGGAAGAAGAATGCACTGTGTTCTCAGAGGGCACCAGACAGGAAAAGATTGGGGCCACTGAGCTGAGAGAACTGGATTCCCAATCTCTTATGTCCTTTTGGAGGTACAGCATGGGAGAAATGGGGTCACCTGGTGGTAGGACTCCAGTTGCTCCCAATGCGACTTCCTGTCTTGGTGAAGTTGACTGGAAGGATGAGTGTGCATAAATGAGTGTCCGTTTCCGTCATCCCACCAGTGCTCTGCCTGCTTCCTCATCTGCCCTACTCACTTTCCTTTAAATATATTTTAAACATAATCTTTAAAACAGCTTTATTGGCTCCCCATCAATGTAGCAGTGTTTCTTCAAGTGTGATTCATAAACCTCTGATGATTCCAGGAAATATACAGTCAGTTCCAATTTCAGAAGCAAAAACATTGATAATAATGTACTAATAGTATCACTACATAAAGTAGGTAGGAGCTTGTATAGCTGATAGCATATACTTTACTTCACATTTGGCTGAAACTGCTGATGTATACATTTGAGTAGTTTCTCAGCATGTGTAGAATATATATGAAGAAGTAAGCAACATATTTTGATTATGTGAATATTGAAAAGCCATGCTATAGAAGAGAATATTTTACTAGAAAAAAAAAACATTTTACTAGAGTTAACAAATAGTGAAATCATGAATGAGGGATATTGGGATCAGGATCAAAACAGATCATCTATTTATGCTTTTATGGACATTAAAGGAACATAAAATACTTGAGTGCTAGAACCTTATTATTTGAAAAAAAAAAAAAGCACAGTTGGCAGAATATTTCCTGATCTTAATCTAATATTGACTGAAATGAGAAAAACAAATTTTATCAAGTTCTAGCCAATAAGCTTTTTGATCTTGATTCAATCTTTTGATCCAGTGAGTGAATAAATAAGCAATAATTATTAAAATCTTGTTCCTTTTTCATTGAGAAGTTGTCATAAGGGGATTTTAAATGAGGAATGGGAAAATAGTTTCTCTCTGACACTGATAATATCAATAAAGAACAGATCAATGTTCTGAAGGGTTTTTCACAAGAGATTTATTTCAAAATATAGTCAATATCATAATAGACAACTAATTACTCTAGACCTGAAGTAGCATAATTATTAATGCTGAATAAATGGTATCGAGATTTCTGATGAAATCAAATTGAGCTAATTTATTTATATTATAGTGGCCTTTAAAGTTCTTGCTGGTAAAGTAATATTTTAGTTGAGACTTGAAGGAAGTGAAGGAGCCAGCCATATGGATATCTGAGGGAAGAGCATTCCACTCCTAGGGAGCAGCAAGTGCAACATTTCTGGAGCATGAGCTGCTTGATGTCCTCAGGGAACACTGAAGAAGTCAGTGTAGATAGATTATAATGAGGAAGGAAGAAAATAATAGGTGATGAACTCAGAGAGGGGGCAAAAGATCGGGATATGAGGACTCTAGCTCTCATACTGAGGTAAGAAGTCATTGGAGGGTTTTGGGCACAAGAATGGTTACTTTTTTCATGACTTCCTTTTTAATGACTTTACTCTGAAAGCTGTGTTGAGACTAGACTGAAGGAGACCAAAGCAGAAGGAAAACCAGCTAGAGTGTTATTTCAGTAATTGACCCAAGAAAAGGTGTGGCCTTATCCAGAGCAGTCGGTTGGATTTTGGACCTGTTTTTGCTCACTTTTTTAATAAACGTCTATCAAGTCCATACTATGTACTGGTGCTACTGTGAGTACCAGAAAAGCCATGTGTAGCAAAAACTTGAACACATGGTCTCTATTCCTCCTTGACTTATGGTCTACTTGGAGAAGGGAAGTCAGGGACAGAAACAGGCAGCATAGTTGTAAGAAATACGCAAGATAAATTTCAGATAGGAATACATAGTGCGAAACAAATTAACTGGTTTAATGTGACAGAGTGACTGGCTGGGTGGATGGATGCTACTTTGCTACTTTAAATTATGTATTTGGGAAAGGATGCTTTAAAGACCAGGTAACCTACTGGCTTGGACATGGATGATGAGAAGAAGGAAGCCAAATGAATAGCTGGTGGCTGATTGCTCCAGGTAGAATGAACTGCAAGTTTGCAGTCAGTGAAGCATAGGTAGCTTGCTCAACAAAAAAATGGAATACTAGTAGTGTGACTGGCTGGAGCATCGTGAAAGAACTGTAAAGTCACAGAAGTGAGATTAGGGAGGAAGATTACCTGGGGTCTTGAAGGTCATAATAGGGAATTTGGATTTTATTCTGAGAATTTTAGAAAGTCATGGAAGGACTTTAAGTAAAACATGGCATGATCTTCTTCACATTTTCAGAAAATCACTCTGGCTATTTTGCAGAGTATTGACTCTGTTAGAGACATACAAGTAGAGAGCTTGGGCAAGCTGGAAATAGGGGTCTGTAGTCCAGCAGAGAAGTCAGGCTTGAAGATACAAATTGAGGAGTCATCAAAGCATGGATGACATTGAAAGAGAAGAAGCAAGATGATATGACTTACAAAGTGGGTACAGGTGGGCTGCTTCCCAACATGCCAAGACTCTCCTGTCCTTACCTTCCTGTCTCTCCTCAACCAACTCCAGTTCACATCTATCCCCACCACTCTATTGAATCTGCCTTCATTAAGATCACCATTCTTTCCCTGAAATAAAAAGTGAATGGGTTTAGTAAGGGAATCACCAGAATTGAGAAGAATTAGAATTGAGAAGAATTAGAGCAATGTCACAGTGATAAGACTCTAGCAGAGAAAGATCAATGCCACTAACATATTAAGAACTGAAAAGTGTCAAGGAGGGTTTATGCCATATTTGAAAGCAAAATTCTAAGAAACATTGAGGTTTGGCTCTGACTTCTCAGATCCCAACTGCTCGCCTGTGTTTCTGATCACCATCTGCTCCTGGATTCCCAAGGCCAAGCTCTACCACAGACCCTTGTGTCTTCAAGTTGGGCCTCCCAGTGCTAGTCTGGCATGCCACCTGCTATCTGTTGCCAGGCTTTTTAAGATGCCATATTCTGCCTGCTACACTGAACTTATCTCCTATGCCTCAAATACATACATTTCCTTTCCTACCTTCTCTTGAGCAGTTCTAGTCATAATTTCTGGATTCTTTAGTCTATACGATTTGTAATAACTAATAAGACTCTGCTCAGCCATGACTCTCAATGGGACACTTACTAACCAACACACTACCCTGTTACAGTATTCTTTAAGGTCTAGAAGATTACAAGCACTGGATTTTGAATTCTCAAGGTAACGCACTATAAGAATTTACAAACCTCAAAAGTTCCTTGGCTCATTTTATATACCTTGTGATTGAGTCAGGTCAAACCCCAATAAATGCTGTGTCCCTCTAATTAAGCACATGCTCTTGTATATTTACCAGAAGTAATTGAAACAGTAAAGGAAGAAGTGACTGGAGTCACTGAAAACTTCACTATATAAAAAGTCTTTTTATATCTTGAACTAGGAAAAGCTGGACTAAAGTCCTGCCAACAGCGAGGCTCACTCCATTAGTTATAACTCTTCTTCCTACTGTATGACAAATCAAAATATAACACTCATTTTAGGGAAGCCACTTTCAACTCCTCTGGGGGAGTTGAAAAGCAAATATTATGTTAATCATGAAAACCAATTTCTCAATTTTGTTATTTTTGAACCTACAGTTCAGTATATAATTGTTTTTTTTTTTTTTTTTCCTTTTTTTTTGGGGGGGGGACGGAGTTTCGCTCTTGTTACCCAGGCTGGAGTGCAATGGCGCGATCTCGGCTCACCGCAACCTCCGCCTCCTGGGTCCAGGCAATTCTCCTGCCTCAGCCTCCTGAGTAGCTGGGATTACAGGCACGCGCCACCATGCCCAGCTAATTTTTTGTATTTTTAGTAGAGACGGGGTTTCACCGTGTTGACCAGGATGGTCTCGATCTCTTGACCTCGTGATCCACCCACCTCGGCCTCCCAAAGTGCTGGGATTACAGGCTTGAGCCACCGCGCCCGGCCCCAGTATATAATTGTTGAATTATATAACCTATTATTTGTTTGAAGCTTGTTATGGGTTAAATTTTGTCCTCCCAAAATTCTTATGTTGAAATCCTAATCCCAGGTATCCCAGAATGGGACCAAGAACCTCAGAATGGGAACTAGAGTCATTGCAGATGTAATTAATTAAGAGGTGTAATTAATTAAGATACTGGAGTAAGATGGCCCCTAATCCAATATGACTGGTGTCCTTCTGAAAAATCAAAATGTGGACACACACACACACACACACGCACACACACACACACACACACACACACAGAGAGAGAGAGAGAGAGACAGAGAGAGAGAGAAATGTCATGTGAAAAGGAGGGCAGAGATATAAAACCAAGGAAGATCAAATATTGCCAGCAAACTGCCAGGAGAGAGGTATGGAACAGATTATCCTTCACAGCCCTCAGAAGGTACCAATCCCACTGACATCTTGATTTTGGGTTTCCGGTCTCCAGAACTGTGACACAGTAAGTTTCTGTTGTTTAAGCCATCCAGTTCGTGGTTCTTTCTTATACTAGCCCTAGCAAACTAATAGAAAGCTGGAGCAGACACAAATTATATTAGCCACAATAATTTAGCAATATTTTCAGTTTTGCATTAATGCAAGTACAGCCCAATTTGTTCACCCTTTGGAATTTTGCCAGCACAAAACTTCATCCCATCAAAATCATCACAAGTTAGAAAGAGAAAACAAAGGGTGGGGGCAGGAGAGGTGCAAACACATGCTCACTTTTCTCAGGAGACTGGAGGAGTGCTCCTTCCTGCAGGCGTGTTTCAAAAGAGGCTGAAGAAAAAAATATATATATTTAAAAGGAACATTTACCCCTGTTGCTTAGTCAGTGCCTCACAACATCACTATAGTATCAGCCATGAAAATTAACCCAGAATTATGCAGTTGAGCCTAATGCTGTCTGTTAGGCTTCCGTGACAGACAAAGGGAAAGAGCCGCATTTTGTGTGGTAATTGGCTGGAGATGTGCAATACGCATTTACCAACCATGTCCAGACATTTTTGCAGGTCCGAAAACAATCTAACACATTTCATGAGACACTTATGTAGTCAATGAGTTTTAATTATCTGTGAAGCCATGGACAAAGAATACAATACAAAACACTTGAGTAATAGAAATAATAAATAATCTTTATCTTGCCATTGGTGGTGTCAATCTGATAACTTCATCTTTATTAATATTACATCATTATTTTGTGGGAATAATTACAACTTTGCAGTATGAGTAAAAATACGTGCTTATGGAAATATGGGGCATGGGTTGTGTATTTCTTCTATTCAGCTGACACAGTGGAACCTAATAAAATAGAGAATGGAATGAGACAGAGTATGAAAGAGAAACAGCAATTTCTTGTTTGTTCTTTTCAACTTTGTACAAAACCCAAAGGACAAGCCAGCCCGAACAACAATCTCTCTAAACTTGATCTGGTAGTTTGCCTTCAAGGAAGGTGTTCTGAATGAGACACTAGGTTCCACACAGCTGGCCAAGGACTTTGGAAATCACTGCTTCTATTCTTACCCCACATTCTTGAGCTGCCTACCCCCACCCTACCCAGTGACACAGCTCAAGATTCTTTCCTAGCAATTCAGATTGGACAGAGCAGCACCTGGTGTCTGCTCAACCAGAACCTAGCCAGTCTCACTTCCAAAACCTGCCAGTGAAAACTAATTTAGGGGTGAATCACGGGGCCGCTGCTCACCACCCAACCTGTTTAGGAACATTGCTCTGTCCTTTTAACAGCCAGAGCTGCAGGCAACATGTACTCTGTTATGAGAGGGTGAGGAGTGCTCAGCTCACTTAGAATCTGATTGGCAGAACAGCCTTAGTACTTTATAATCGTTCTTAGAAATGTTTACAGAACACAGTGTTTTGCACTGCAGAATAAAGCACACTATGTGCAGCTGTACCCTAACCAGTTGTAGATCTGCTTGGGCAGAGAAACCTGTTTTCGCAAGAAGTGCAATCCCTCTCTACTCCAAGGACTATAGAAGAGGCATTGAATTTAAATTGAAACAAGAGAAATTTAAATCTGATTTAAAGAGTTTAGGTCTCTAAAATATACACTGTTTATTTATTTATTTTTTTAATTTTACTTTAAATTCTGGGATACATGTGCAGAATGTGCAGGTTTGTTGCATAGGTATACACATGCCATGGTGGTTTGCTGCACCCATCAACCAGTCATCTAGGTTTTAAGCCCCACGTGGATTAGATATTTGTCCTAATGCTCTCCCTCTCCTTGTCTCCCACCCCCGCAACAGGCCCTGGTGTATGATGTTCCCCTCCTTGTGTCCATGTGCTCTCATTGTTCATCTCTCACTTATGAATGAGAACATGCAGTGTTTGGATTTCAGAGTCTCTTTGTGGAGTTTTAAACATTGACAAGATAGATGTATCTTTCATCCATTTTGAAAATACCTAAATCAGTGCATTTGAGAAGACAAAGAAAATAATATAAGACTAAAAAGTGGTGTTTCATGGTTGTAGGACTCTATTTTCTTTTCTGTTTTTATGAAATTGCTGTGGATCTTTGGAGGGAGAAATCAGTTTTTCTAACCTTTGATGAATAAATGCTTCACATCTCACCTATGGGTACTCTTCCTGTAGGTGGTTTTGCTGTTAATTCTCTTTAACTTTCTCTTTTTTCTCTGTGTTTGGTCTTCCAAAACTGGTTCTCAATAATAAATCCTAATAGTTCTGTTGCGGATGAAGAACTAAATTTAAAAATGTAACTTCTCAACAAGATGGCCCTGAAAGTGAAGAAGGAAACCTCTGCCCCTCCCAAAATCAAGATAAAGCAAAGTCTTTGAAGGCCAAGAAGGCAGTGCAGAAAGGTATCCACAACCACACTCAGAAGATCCTCATATTACCCCGCTTCTGGTGGCCCAAGACACTGCAGCTTTAAAGGTTGCAAAATGTCCTTAGAAAAGTACTACCAGGAGAAGCGAGCTTGATGACTATGCTTTCAAGTTCCACTTGAATTGGACAAGAATAGGGAAGACAATACATATATGTTCATTTTAGATGTCAAAACCAACACGCACCAGAGCAAAAGGCTGTGAAGCAGCTTCGTGACACTAACATGACCAAGGTCAGTATACTGATCAGGCTTGATGGACAAAAAAAAAAAAAAAAAAAAAAAAAAAAAAAAAAAAAAAAAAAAAAAAAAAAAAAAAAAGGCATGACGTCCAAAGTGATGATTTGGACATTGCCAATGAAATTGGGATCATCAAAACAATCCCCAGATGGCTAATTTCAAATGCAAAACTTTCAGATTTATTTGTGATTCTGTGATTGGTTTAGCTTGACAAGAAGTGAGAAAGGAAAATGGCATTTCTGTCCTCATATTTCTCCTCTTTGTGCAGCTAGATGATAAATGGTGGGTGAATGGGGGGAAATGGTCAATTGAAGAAAATCTGAAAATCTTCCTGCTGCCATCTATGTCTAGTTTTTAAATTATTTGCTCAATGGAAGAGATTTGATGATGAGAATTCAGAGATACAATCCTTTTTTTTATCCCATCTATGTCACTAGCTCTTGATTCAAATGCTATTATAAATTATTCTTTCATTTGTTCAGCAAAAACTTACTGAGCACATATTATGTGCTAGATATCACTCTAGGTTCAGGGTTACAGATCTGAAACGCTTGACAAATGTTCCTATCTTCATAGACTTCACTTGTCCTACGAAGAGATGGACATTAGACAAGTTAATAAGTGCATTCAGTAGAATTGCTGAAAGTGTTATGAAGAAAAATTAAGCAGGAAGGCTCATGAGGAGTAAGAGGGGAATGAACATTGGAGTTTGACAGGGTGGGCAGGCAAGACTTGGCTAAGAAGAAAATATTTGAGTAAATATCTAAAGGAGGGGGCAGAGTTGGATATGGATATTTGCAGGAAGAAGAGCATTCCAGGCAGAAGAAATAACAAATACAAAGGCCTGAACATGCACCAGACAGAATATTTGTCAAAGCATGTCATCTGTTTTCTACCGTAAAACAAAATTCTGCTCTAACAGGGTAGCCAAGAACATATTAATCCTGTACCAATACTATTGTTCATTTAGCTTACAAGTTCGTTATCACAATTTGATGGTATGAACTGCCTTGGGACTTAGTCAATGTGTTACATTCATAGTATTTTGTTTTTTCTTTGTTTTAATTTTGTACTGGTAATAATAAATACTTTCTTCTTGAAAAGATGCAAACAATAGAGAAATTTATAGAGTGAAGTGTGACGATTACCCATCCAACTTCTCTTGCTCTACTTCTCATTAATCTACCAACCTTCTTCCTTCAGAACAAGCAACTGTTAATAGTTTGATATACATTAATCAGTCCTTTTTTTGTGTATTTACATGCACTTGCATATGAAGACAGTTTTTTTTTTATAAATGGGATCATACTTTACATATTTTTGACAACTTACTTTTCTTAACAATGTGGAACATTTATCTGTATTAATACAGAAAAGACTATTACATTCTTTAATAAAAGTGTAGTATTTCATGGTACGGATTCGCCACACATTATTTACACTCCCTATTGACAGATTGTTTTTATTTTTTAAATCGCAAAAAGTGAATCTCTTTGTATTAAACTTATGGTGAAAATATGTAAATGTTTCCTTAAGATAGACATCCAGAATTTTAAGTAGAAGGATATATATGAGGTTTTCTTTTTATTTTTTTGTAATGGTGATATACAGAGATATGATCCACATACCATACAATCTACCCAAAGTATAAAATGTAATGATTTTAGTATATTCAGAATTGTGCAATCAATTTTAGAACATTGCATTACCCTCCCAGAAAACACATACAGTTTAAGCTATCACTCTCAATCTTCTCATCCCTTTCAGACCTAGGAAACCACTAATGTACTCCTGTCTCTATAGCTTTACTTCTTATGGATATTCCATATAAATGGAATCAAGCAATTTTTGGTATTATGTCTGCCTTTTTTACTTAGCATAATGTCTCTAAGTTTTATGCACATTGTGGTATGCATCAGTACTTTATTTCTTTTAATTGCATAACAGTATTCATATGTATGGATATACATTTTATTTATCCATGTATTGGTTGGTGGATATTTGGATTGCTTACATCTTTGCGCTATTATGAATAATGCTGCTAGGAATATTATTGCACAAGTTTTTATGTAAACATATAGTTTTCTTTCTCTTAGGTGTATACCTAGGAGTGGAATTCTTGAGTCAAACGATAACTCTCTACATTCAACAAAAGAGAACCCACGTTCTTTCACAAAGGACATCCTTGCTTTAATTTATTAAGATCTTCCATTTGAAACTCTGGAAGTTGAAGCAAAAATGGCATTGGAAATATTTCAATGCAAGTACAAAATAGATTTCACAGAAAAGAAGGCATCTCTGAACCTTGAGAAAATAGTCAAACTACACAGAACAGGTGATTTCATTGATGTGAGTGAGGGCCCTCTTATTCCAAAAACAAGTGTTTGTTTCCAGTATGAAGTGTCAGAAGTTCACAATCTTCAACCTAACCAACCAAGTCTTATACAAAGATTCCAGGGTCTGTCTTTATTCATTCACTTAAGAGCACGTTTTATAATATGGGATAAGCTTTTGGAAAGATCTCGTAAAATGGTAACTGAAGATCAATCTAAACCAACAAAGAAAAGTGCATCTCCCTAATAACTTTCTAAAATTTAAATATGTCTAGTAAACGTTTTTAACATTAAAAAAGCGTTTTAAGAACTGGAAGACTGTTTTCTAAAATGGCTGCACTATTTTAAAATTCCAGCAGCAGTGTATGAAGGTTGCAATTTCTTCATATTTTTACCAGCACTTGTTATTATCTGTCATTTTGATTGTAGCTATCCTAATGTGTGTCAAGTAGCATTGCACTGGAATTTGATTATCATTATCCTAAAGAATAATGATGTTGAGTATCTGTTAATGTGTTTGTGGGCCATTTTAATATATTCTTTATAGAAATGTCTATTCAGATTCTTTGCCCATTTTTCACTCTGTGTTCAATGGTCTTGGCATGCTGGTCTAAAATCAATTGTCCACAAATGCAAGGATTTATTTCTGGATTCTCTATTCTATTCCATTGTTCTTTATATGTATTCTTATGCCAGTATGACATTGTCTTGCTTATATTTGTTTTGTAGTAAGAATTGAAATAAAGAAGTGTGAATCCTCCAACTTTGTGCTTTTCCAAGATTGTTTTGGCTACTTTGGGTCTCTTCGATTTTCATATGAATTTTAAAATCAACTAGTCAAATTCTGAAAAGCAGCCAGCTGGGATTTTGGAAGGGGTTGCATTGATCTGTACATCAATATAGAGAGTATTGCCATCTTAATAGCATTCTCTTCCAAATCATGGTCATGGCATATCTTTTCATTTACTTAGGTATTTTTAAATTTATTTCAACAATAGTTTGGCATTTTCAATGCACACATCTTGCATTTCTTTTGTTAAGTATATTTCTAAGTATTTTATTCTCTTTGATACTATTGTAAATAAAATTGTTTTTAATTTTATTTTTGAATTGCAAATATATAGAAATACAATTGATTTTGTATATTGATCTATCCTGCATCCTTCTAAAACTTGTTTTTAACACTAGTAATTTTTGTGTGTGTATTCTTTATGATTTTTTGTATGCAAGGTTGTGTCAATTGCAAATAAGTATAATATTAGCTATATATTTTTTTTCTTGTAACTGACCTTTAGCAGGGTGAGAAAGTTTCCTTCTATTTCTAATTTATTGAATGTTTTTATCATGAAGTGGTATTTAATCCTATCAAATGTTTTTCTGCCTTTATTGAGATGATCAAGTGTTTTTTTCCTTTTATTCTGTTGATATGGTGCATTAAACTAATTGATTATCAGATAGCAAGCCAACCTTGCATTTCTGTGATAAAGCCCACTTGGCCATAGTAGGAGTTTTTATATGTTGCTGAATTTAGTTTGCTAGTATTTCTTTTTGAGAATTTTTGTGCCTATAATTATAAAATACATTGGTCAGTGGATTTCTTTTTTAGTAATATCTTTGTTTCATTTTGGTATCAGTGTAATACTGGCTCATATGATGATTTAGGAAGTATTCTATTTTTTGGCAAAGTTCATGAATAATCATTAATAATTATTCTTTAAATATTTGGTAGAATTCACTAATGAAGCCATCTGGGCCTAGATTTCCTTTGTTGGT
>NW_016107821.1:1301649-1352063 GCF_001604975.1 Cebus imitator | reverse complement strand
TGAAATGTGGTTATGTGTCCTTTTGAGGAATCAGTGAATTTGTTCATTTCATTTACATTATTGAATTTACCAACATACAGTTGTTCATAGTATTCTCTGATAATCTTTTTTATTTCTGCAACCTTATTGGTAATAAGGTTACCTCTTTTATTTCTAATTTTAGCAACGTGAATCTTCTTCTGCTTTTCTTGGTCAATCTAGCTAAGGCTTTGCCAATTTTACTGATTTTTAAAGAACATATTTTGTTGATTTCCTCTATTGTTTGTATATTTGTAATTTCATTAATTTTCACACTAGTTATTATTATTTAATTCCTTCTATTTGTTTTGGGTGTATTTGCTCTTCTTTCTTCAGTGTCTTAAGATAGATAATTAGGTAATTGATTTGATGTAGTTCTTTTTCAATATGTGTTTGCAGGTATAAATTTCCCCATAACTACTTCTTTAACCACATCCCATAATTTTTGATGTATTCGACCTTCTCTTTAATTTGCTCAATGTATTTCCTGTTAATGCTTGTGATTTTTTCATTGGCTCTTTGGTTTTTTAGGTTTATGTTCAATTTCTACATATTTATTTTTTAAATTCACCTCTGATTTTTAATTTCTAATTGTATTCTATTGTGGTTGGGCAGCTTACTTTGTATATAACTTCCATGTTTTTAGGTTTTTTAGGTTTTATATGTAGTTTTTAAAAATACTTTCCAATAGATATTCTCAAATTGCCTTCCCAAACCAGTATATATCTTCACATTATATGATTGTTTAGATTATTGAAAGGATTTGTAGACAACCAGTACAAAAATAAAATGTTTTTTAATAATTCCCTTTCTGAATCTATTTAGTTACTATTAAAATCAGCTGAAATTATGGTACTCTTGTGGAAATTATAGAGTGATAATTAGTAGCATCACTTACATAGCACCACGATCTATGCAATATGCTGCATATTTAACATACGGTATCTCTAATCTTCACTATAAATTAAGAATTGTTATTTCCATTTTGCAAAGGAGGAAACTGTCTCAGATTAATTCATTAATTAATTAACTTGTGTAAAATCACATAGAAAATGAAGACTTGCGATTAAAACCCAAATCTATTTCTATCATCACACTCTTGTCTTAAGGTCAAGGAAAAACCATTAGAGACCAGGCTTTTTTTCTCATCTCTTCTTGCCTCTAATACTCTTAGGATGCACAAAGAATCATGTTCAGAATATTCTTGGGAGTCATAAAATTTTGTTTTCCATTTTTATGTTTACCTTTTTCCTATTCCAGAGCCAATTGCATCTCATAATTGGACAACATGCTTATTGGCTCCTTCCCAGGTAGATTTACTAATAGGTAGAAAAGATTTAGCTCCTGTTAAACACTTAATGCAAATGCATTGATGTCTTCATAATTCCAAACCAACTCTATTTTCTTTTTATTTGGCAGTTTCTGCACAAACACGGTTTTAAATGTGTTGCTTTTATTTTCTCCAAGTTTCCATCACATTATGTCAATGGAAAATAAAATTATAATGAAAGTGTATGTGAAGACGTTAAGCAGAATCAGAATAAATAAGATGCCACATTTTACAAATTACTTGAAAACTATGCCATTTTATTTTTTAAAAGGCACTGTGATTATCTTATTTAGTATTATTTACATGCTAAAATTTTTAATGGAATAGATTGTAACCTTCATTAGGGCAGTGACTGTCACATAATCTGTTTTATATCTTCAGTCTACAATCTTCTATCTACAATGAAGTTCTCAGAATCTAGTAGGTACTGAATATGTGTTTGCCAAATAAACGAATTAAACCATGAAATAATTTCTGAAAATAGTGTTTTTACAATGCACAACTAACTTGTACTACATAATATTCCTCCCGATGGTCTCTTTCAATTATCCTACAAATATTCATTATATGCCTATTATGTGCCAGATACTGCATGAGGAACTGGGGCCACAGAAGAGACCTGAGCAGAAAAAAAGCCAATTTTGTGGGTAGTGTCATTAAACAGTAACACAGATTAGATAAAATTCTAATAAATGTTTCCATGGAAAGCATATGGTGCTAGCACAGCATTGAACAGGGGGTCTGTGTCTAGTCTTGGGAAGGTTTTCCTAAGGAAATGACATCCAAGCAGACCCTTGAAGCAAGTAAGGGGGTATCGTGCCAATGCATTCTCTTAGTACTGCACAGTGGCCTTTGTGTTTAAAATACTGACTCATAGAGGCAAGATGGCTGAATTGAATCCTCCTCCACTGATTATCCTCCCCACAGAACACTAAATTGAACAATTTTCAAGACATAGATAGCACAATAAAATATAAATAGAAACAACAAAAAGTTAAAAAGTGGGGTGACTAAGTGTGGAATTTTTATTAATTTTCTCTTTGCTTATTTGTTTGTTTGTGTAAACAATCAATGGTAAGTAGTTACCGTTTTAAAATAGTGGGTTCCCCTTCTCCCCAGAGGTTAGTGCTGAGACTGCGGAGTGTGTGCTCCGGGCTCAGAACACACACTTATTATTAAAAATTCCAAAAAAAATCTTAAAAAATCTTAAAAAAAAAAAAAAAAAACCCAAATTTACAAAAACTCTGCTTCTCCCCCACTGGAAACTTTTTTTTCTTCCTCTTTTATAAAATAACCAGGTGAAGCAGCCGAGACAGACCTGCCCACCGGCGGCCCCGCAGCAGCTCCAAAAGGAACCAAGAGACCGAGGCCTTTCCGCTGCCCAGACCCGACATCGCCACCCTTGCTCCGCCGGCAGCCGGCAGTCCGCGGCAGCGGATCGACCCCATTCTGCCGCCATTGATTAGTTTTTGATTTCAGGTGATTTTTGTCCCTCTGCGCTTGCCCCCGCTCCCGCTCCCCTCCCTCCGGCCCCGCCCCCGCTCCCCTCCCTCCGGCCCCGCCCCCGCTCCCCTCCCTCCGGCCCCGCCCCCAGCCGCCAGCACTGGCTCTTCTCTCACAGAAAGGTCGCGGCCTGTGGCCCAGCAAGCAGCCGTGCGGAGATGAACCCCAGCGCCCCCAGCGACCTCATGGCGTCGCTCTATGTAGGGCACCTCCACCCCGACATGACCGAGGTGATGCTTTAGGAGAAGTTCAGCCCAGCCATGCCCATCCTCTTCATCCGAGTCTGCAGGGACATGATCAGCCCCCCCGCCCCCTCCCCCTCCCCCCTCCCCCTTCTCCCTACTTGAACTTCCAGCAGCCAGCGGACGAGGAGCGTGCTTTGGACACCATGAATTTTGATGTGATAAAGGGCCAGCCGGGACACATCACGTGGTCTCAGCATGATCCATCACTTCGCAGAAGTGGAGTGGGCAACATATTCATTAAAAATCTGGACAAATTCATTGATAATAAAGCACTGTATGATACATTTTCTGCTTTTGTAACATCCTTTCATGTAATGTGGTTTGTGGTGAAAGCGGCTCCAAGGGCTGTGAATTTGTACACTTTGAGACGCAGGAAGCAGCTGAAAGAGCTATTGAAAAAAATGAATGGAATGCTCTAAAAGATCGCAAAGTATTTGTTGGATGATTTAAATCTTGTAAAGAAGGAGAAGCTGAACTTGGAGCTAAGGCGAAAGAGTTCATCAATGTTTATATCAAGAATTTTGGAGAAGACATGGATGATGAGGGCCTTAAGGATCTCTTTGGCAAGTTTGGGCCTGCCTTAAGTGTAAAGTAATGACTGATGAAAGTGGAAAATCCAAAGGATTAGGATTTGGATTTGTAAGCTTTGAAAGGCATGAAGACGCACAGAAAGCTGTGGATGAGATGAATGGAAAGGAGCTCATTGAAAAACAAATTTACGTTGGTCGAGCTCAGAAAAAGTTGGAGCGGCAGATGGAACTTAAACACAATTTTGAACAGATGAAGCAAGAAAGGATCACCAGATACCAGGGTGTTAATCTTTATGTGAAAAATCTTGATGATGATATTGATGATGAAGAACGTCTCCACAAAGAGTTTTCTCCATTTGGTACAATCACTAGTGAAAAGGTTATGATGGAGGGTGGTTGGAGCAAAAGGTTTGGTTTTGTATGTTCTCCTCCCCAGAAGAAGCCACTAAAGCAGTTACAGAAATAAACGGTAGACTTGTGGCTCACCTTCAGTAACCAGGATATGCAGAGAATGGCAAGTGTACGAGCTGTGCCCAACCCTGTAATCAACCCTTACCAGCCAGCGCCTCCTTCAGGTTACTTCATGACTGCTAACCCACAGACTCAGAACCCTGCTGCCTACTATCCTGCTAGCCAAATTGCTCAGCTAAGACCAAGTCCTCGCTGGACTGCTCAGGGTGCCAGACCTCATCCATTCCAAAGTATGCCCGGTGCTATTCGCCCAGCTGCTCCTAGACCACGATTTAGGACTACGAGACCAGCTTCTTCACAGGTTCCACGAGTCATGTCAACACAGTGTGTTGCTAACACATCCACACAGACAGCGGGCCCACGTCCTACAGCTGCAGCTGTTACGGATCTGTGTCCACACTGTTCCACGGTATAAATATGCTGCGGGAGTTTGCAACCCTCAGCAACATCTTAATGCACAGCCACGAGTTACAATGCAACAGCCTGCTGTTTATGTACAAGGTCAGAAAGCTTTGACTGCTTCCATGTTGGCATCTGCCCCTCCTCAAGAGCAAAAGCAAAAGTTGAGTGAATGGCTCTTTCCTCTTATTCAAGCCATGCACCCTACTGTTGCTGGTAAAATCCCTGGCATGTTGTTGGAGATTGATAATTCAGAACTTCTTCACATGCTTGAGTCTCCAGAGTCACTACGTTCTAAGGCTGATGAAGCTGTAGCTGTACTACAAGCCCACCAAGCTCAAGAGGCTGCCCGGAAAGCCGTTAACAGTGCCACCGCTGTTCCAACTGTTTAAAATTGATCATAGAATGATAGAATAGAACAGAGAACACAGAAAAAAATCCATACATCTACAGTGAGTTCATTTTCAACAAAGATGCCAAGAACACGCATTGGGGAAAGGACAATCTCTTTAATAAATGCTGCTGGGAAAACTGAACACCTGTATGCAGAAGAGTAAAACTAGACGCCTATTTCTCACCATATACAAAAATCAAATCAAAATGAATTAAGTACTTGAATCTAAGACCTCAAACTATGAAACTACTAAAAGGAAACATTGGGAAAACTCTCTAGGACATTAGACCGGGCAATGATTTCTTGAATAATAGCCCAAAAGTACTGGCAACAAAAGCACAAAAAAAAGGTGGCGGAGGTGTGGACAAATGACGTCACATCAACTTAAAATGCTTCTGCACAGTAAAGGAAACAATCAGCAAAATGAAGAGACAAGCCACAGAATGGGAGAAAATATTTGCAAACTATCCCTGTGACAATTGATTAATAAACATGATATATAAGGAACTCAAACAACTCAGTAGGGAAAAAGCCTATAATCTGATTTTAAAATGGACAAAAGATCCGAATAGCCATTTCTCAAAAGAAGACATACAAATGGCAAACAGGTATATGAAAAGATGTTCAATATTACTGATCATCAGAGAAATGCAAATTAAAACTACATTGAGATATCATCTTACCCCAGTTAAAATGGCTTTTTATCCAAAAGAGAGGCAATAACCAATGCTAGTGAGGATGTAGAGCAAAGTGAACCCTGTACACTCTTGGTGGGAATATATATTAGTATAACCACTGTGAAGAATGGTTTGGAGGTTCCTCAATAAACAAAAAATAGAGTTACTATATGATCCAGCAACCCCACTGTTAGGTATATGCCTAAAAGAAAAGAAATCAGTATATTAAAAAATTGTCTACATTCTCATGTTTCTTGCAGTGCTATTCACAGCTAAGATCTGCAAGCAACCCAAGTGTCTATCACAGATGAATGGATAAAGAAAATGTGGTACATATATAAAATGGAGTACTATTTAGCCATGAAAATAAAGATATTCCATCATCTGCAGCAACATGGATGGAACTGGAGGTCATTATGTTAAGTGAAGTAAGCCAGGCACAGAAAAATAAACTTTACATGTTCTTACTTGTAAGAGCTAAAAACTAAAACAATTGAACCCATGGAGATAGAGAGTAGAATAATAGTTATCAGAGACTGGGAAAGGTAGTGGAAGGAGGGTAGAAATGGGAATGGTTAATGGGTAAAAAAATATAATTAGGTAGAATAAATAAGATCTAGTATTTGATAGTACAACATGGTGACCACAGTTAACAGTAATTTGTCATGCATTTAAACATAACCAAAATGGTATAATTAGACTGTAACACAAAGGATAAATGCTTGAGGTGATGGATACCCCATTTACCCTGATGTGATTATTATACATTGTATGCCTGTATCAAAATACCTCAAATACCCCATACATATACACCTTTGGTGTATCCCCAAAATAAAAATTTTAAAATAGTTATTTTTAAATTGACATGCATTTACAGATTAAATGGGGCATGCACTCTCCAGTTATCCGTGGCATCCACAGCCTTGTTGTGGCTAGTCCCTGGCCTGAGCATAAATTTATGTCATCTGCCTGGCCCCTGTAGGTCTCTGAATATAGGAATCTTGATGTAACAAAACCTTGGCCATTTAAAATTTTTAGTTTTTTTAGTCTCAACACATAGTACAAAAAAATGCATTCCTCATATTTCACTAGATGACACTTTTTGTATATATATGTGTGAAAAAACATGTTCCCACTTCTGATATATTTTATTGTTTTAACTGGTCACAGTCTAATAAATTTGTTTCGTGAGAAAAGGCTCTAACCTGTAGTTACCAAACAATCTCATAGTTTGAAAAGTCAGAGAAAAGAATAAACTAAATGCCTAATTGTTTATTGTGCACTAAATAATGAAAACTAACCATGAAGAATGAAGTGACATCTTGCTTTCCACTTCACGTCTCAAATTCTGAGAGCAGGACACCCTGTAATTCTTGTTCTCACAGCCAACCCTCTATATGATTAATAACTTTGACACTTGGAAAACTCTAGAGTAAGAAGTGATAACACTGACTGACAAAATTACCCTATTCAACTGCACATGGCTTTCCAACAGGCTCTTCTGATTGGGTTTTCTGCATTTCCACTTGAATATTGCAAGTTCAGGTTTAGAAGGTGACAAGGTAAGGAAAATGGAGCCCAGGCAGGCAGAAAGGAATTGTAGAATGAAACACTTGGTTGAGGATTTGGGCCAACAGGTCCTCCTCAGTAAAGGTGTTCTTTCCAAAACATTTAATTAATTATTAAAGCTCTGAAATAGGTCTTGAACCAGTGTTAACTTCCCTGGAAGCAGGAGTAGAGGCAGAGACACAGAGTCTGTGATAGTCTTCAGGGCACAGATGCCTATCAGGGGTTAGTTTGGGTGATTCCAAGGCAAAAATCAGCACCTGGAAGATGCCATTACAATCCACCTCCACTATATCTAAAAAATCTTTTTTATACATCTGTCCCATATTTCAACTGTCCCTTGTTATTGCATTATTTAGTGGGATTAATAAAGCTGGTCTAACAATGAGGCATCATTCAATAGCTTTGCTCTGAATAAAAATATAAAAGAATAGTATTTGGAAGGGATACTTTCTGGAGAGCTTTAGACAAACAAAATTACTTAATAACACTTGTGGAAAAAATTACAGTAGGTTACAAGAGTGGAGGAAGCCATGGTAATTTGGAAACAATGTATGTTCCTTAGAAACAGACTTCACTAATTGAAGACACTTGATTTTGTTAGTAATAATTGCAACAGATTTCCATGATGAAGCAGATGAAATGTTCCCATGCTTGGAATTTTATCAAGAATTGTTTTAACATGTTGCCTTATCCTTTGCTGATATTCTAGCGTCAAAATACAGTTTTTATTTGTATAGAATTCAGGATTGTTGATGCTAATTTAGACTTCTTCCAAAGGGGTTCAGCTACTGAAAATATCAGGACTTTGGTGTACACAGCCTAACCCATACCACAACAATGCAGCTTGTATTAAAAAACGATTTCTGCAGAACAACATTTTAGTGTAGAAATGTCACTTTCTGCTTAGCTATACGTATATAGATATAGATACAGGTACATATAGGGATATCTATATATGCATATATAAAATACACAATCAGCGTTTTGTGTCTCTCTGTGTGTGTGTGTGTGTGTGTGTGTGTATGTGTGTGTGCACGTGTCTCAGAGCTTTCCCTGGAGCATGCATAAGGTCCAACTTGACCTATTTTACATGGCTACAGCAATCTGTTAGCTTGGGCTCTTTGGCAGCCTCCCTGGATTTCTGGAGTTAAGTCCATCTGCTTCAGCTGCAATTCAGTGTTTAACATTGGTGTAACTTAGAAATATACATTCAAAACCAGTCTAGGTGTCTTCGCTTTATATTGAGGGACACACACTCCTTGTGTTGTTTTGTTATAACCCTCCTATAGAAGATGCACTTTGCTAAAAACAGCTTGAGACCTATCCATCATTGTTCTCAGGCAGTTTCTGTGCCTTATTAGTCAGGATAATTGAGAAGCAGCTGCATTTGTAAAACAAAGTCCACTGGCTGAGCTTCAGCTTCTTGCATCTATCCTACACTGGATGGCATTAGCGAATGGCATTGGTAGCAGATCAATTCTTGTACCCAGTAGTCTGATGGTTTAACTGCTTGACACGATAATTTATATGATCTGCAGAGGCGTCTACACCAGCATGGGGCAAGGCATAATGTTGTCTGGCTGGGACAAGTAGAGCCACTACTCCTGGAGAATATATATATTAGCTGAATTGTTGGAAGAGCTGTTTGAAAATTCTTCCAGGAGGGCTTAAGAGATGGTAATGGATTGCAGGCGTAATGTCAGATGGGCCCCCATTGTCTTAGCTTACAAGTCCCGTAGTTGGTTACAGATGAAAGTCCACAGAGATAGATGAGGAGATGAAAAGTGCTGGCTGCTTGAACCACTCCTCCTGTGAGCTCATTCTGTGCATAAAGTGAGAGAACACTTTAATGAAACCACAGACTTTAGGAGCCACAACCATGTGAGCATTCAGAATCAAGAAAGGCCTGCGTCTGAGACCACAAGCATATATGTGTGAAAAAACGTGTGATAAAAGCTTCTTATTCATTCCTCCTGACCTTCCCAGCCCCAGAAATAGAACATTCCACAGAGAGCACCATTCAGATATATTGAGCCTACATCCAACAAGAAATCATGCCTCATGACAGGCAGATTCTTAATGTCTGAGGTCAGAAGGTGAGGATCTAATCCTAGTCCAGCATGTTCACTTTCTGAGCTTCCATCTGTCAAACTCGCTGCCCCTCATATCACTTCCATGTCTCCAGATATTGTTGAGACTCTTCTTGCTGAGCTTCTCTCAGTCATTTTTCTTATTGCACTCTGATACTACTCTTTGAGTGATTACTAGTGACTTATAACTTTACCCTTTCATCAACTCCATGCCCAAAGCAACAGTGGAAAATTCATGGGATTTGGAGTGAAGCAGACTTAAATTTTATTTTTGTTCTCTTGTCTATTAGTAGTAGCAGCTTGAACAAGATGCTTAATTTCTCATCTGCAATCCTTGCAGGGTGGCTGGAAGAATTAACTCACCCCTTCAGTAAGCAAATGTTAATTAAGCACCCTAAAGTGGGAAAAGCAGAAAGCACAGTGCGTAGTGTGCAGTAAATACATGATAAATAGTAATTACGCTTATTTTTTGTGGAAAAAATAACAATAGAAATGGAAGTTACCTTAATTACCAGTCTGACCTAGATCTCACATCCTTAGTCACTTTATTCAGAGCTCAGTAAATATTGATCCATTGAGTATTGTTCCCCTGACTTTTGCTGGTCCTCTAATTTCTAGTTTATTCTCACTGTATACAGCATTTCTTTCTTGGCTTGGCTCCTCCAGAATTCTCAGGCTGTGGCCTTGTCTCTTCCTCTGGATAATAGAATCATCTATGGGAATTTGAACTCCTCCACACGCTTCATGTATCAAGTGACTCTCACTAGAACAGTTCCTGTGACGAGGTGACGCTGGATGGCATTCTGAGAAACCTCCACCTGCCATATGGCGTGGCAAATGTCAGGAGGTATTGCTTCCTCCATTCCAGCGCAGCTTGCCAGGAACCCGATGCCACCTCCGTAACACACAACACCGATGGCTTAACTGTACTCAGGCCGTCAAAAGTGACTACTTTGAATGTTCTAACCCCATGGATTCTCTCAAGTCTCCACAATCCAACAGAGCTTGGGTTTCCTGAGTTCATCCCCCTCAGCACAGCTCTCTAGTTTTATTTTAATTGTGTTGGTTTTCACTATCAGTTCGTAGAATTGGATCTAAGTTAACAAGAGTGTTCCTAGTATAATTACCAAGTGACTGTTCATTATTTGTGGTTAACAAGCCTCAGCTAATAATCTCACAACTTTCAGGAACTTGTCTATAATTGTCTAGGAGTATTTTGACTATTGTATTTTTTTACTTAGAAAAAAACACTAATTATGATTTCCTTTTCTGCTTGGTGTAGAGCTTACTTATGTCATTAATTGACAAATTGACAGCTTCTACAACGAGAGTGTCTAGAGGGTCTTGTTTTTCTTTAGCTGAATATATTGTCTAATTTATAACCACTTGTTTAGGTAATTGGTCAAATTAGTTGCTTTACATAAAAAAAACTTCATACTGCAAAGTTTTATTTAATTTACTTTTATTAGTTAGCTAATCAGTAACATAATTTATTTGTGACTTCTCCCAGTCTTTATTTATTGATTGCCTCATTGGCTATTTTTATATTTGTTTCTAGAATTGCTAATTCAAACCTCTAAATGAAGTGGGAAGAGAATGGCATGAAGGAGAAGCTGAGCAGAGGAGCGTGTGCCCCACATAGGCCTGGAAGTCCAGTGTTTCTAGGGCTTCAGATTGCTCAGAATATTAACAAAATAGATATCAGAGGCCAAAAGCTATGGATACACCAGACTTAATTTATGTGATAGCCACTTATAACTGTTGACTTACTGATTAAGGTTGCTGTTTCCATTGTACTCCTTAACTAATAGAAATCAAGGCAGTCTCACATTGAGGTCTCTGCTATCAGAGACTGAGTTCCTTTCATCATGCAAAGAGTATTTATGATTTTTATTTTGTAATTTCAGACATATTTTGTAGTTTTTAGAGTGTTATTGGTTGATCTGACAACCTTTTATTGCTTCTAGAGAATGTATGAAAGAGAAAGAGAGGAGAGAGAGAGAAATGACCCTCTTCTGTTCTATATCCAGGCATTTCCTTATTAGTATAGTGTATATGCATTTGTAGGGCTTGAATTTTCTATATTCATAATAATCTCTCAGAGACTTTTCTCTCATAGTTACTAAAGCTATGGCATTCACAAAATTCAGATTTTCCCCACTAATCTTAAAGATCTTGGCAAAAGAAGCATCCTAGTAACATTTTGGTTGACAGCTCCACAGATTTGTTACTGAGTACTTGATAATGCTCTCTCCCTATGGTTGGCATATCATGTTCCCCTGACTTTCACAGAATGTTAAAATGTTACTAGAATCTAAATTCCCCATTTTCTTAATCATCTGTTTCCTTACAGCTTTCTGGTATGCTCTTATTTATTTATTTATTTTTCTCTGTGTGTCCATCCTGGGGGAAAAAAAGAAATCATGGCCACTGTGGGTTAGCCCCAGTCTCTAGTGGGCAAAAATCTGCTAGGGAACCTGACAGAATCTTAATAGGCCCACATAGAGATAAATGCTTCTGGAGGGAGGAGACTCAAAGGAGGAAGAAGTCAAAGGAAAAAAAGATTTAATCCTTGTAAAAATTTTATGATACCTTTGACAGGTATGATTGAAACTTCTGCTGGAGAACAACTGGAGGACTGTGTGTTTACCTGAAAAAGCTCTAGCCTTTCCTAGCAGCCTTTACTGTCAGAGCCCGAAGACGACGTATTTAATGTTCAGAAGCATACTTCCCTTTCCAGCAATATGTGCTAATTCTTAGATCGATCAGAAGAAATACGATCTATCACTCACCAGAGATTTGGCTTATTTTATCCCAGCAGGGTATTTTCTTACTCCAGTAAATTTCAGGTTTCATGTATTCAGCCTATTTTCTCAATAAATTGACTGGTTTTAAAATTCAGCAGAAGACTAAATTTCTGGAGCATTCATTGAGATCTTTACACTTGGAATCATGATGTGGCAGATACTGTAACACACCACTCAGATGGCTCCTTCAGACCAAAGTGTTCACCTCCTCCTCTAGCAGGACTGCTGCCTTTAGCCCATAATTGCCCGCGGACAAAGGGAGCTGCCTTACTCAAGTTTACACAACTTTTCTGGAGGCAACCTGTGTCCAATGACTGGTTCAAGTGGCCTTCGTGCCTCAAATTGGGACACCACTAAAGCACCATCACAGTGCCACAGATCCCAGTGAGAGCAGTTAAGAACTCTGCTGCCACCACATTGTAGTTCAATTTCTCTTTCTCACCGCCTTGCTTCTATCATTTCCCCTGCAAATTTCTTGCAAAAATCTCTACCCAGCGTCTGTTTTCTGAGGGAATCTACAAAAAGAGTTGACACTGGGAGTAGTATAAGGAAGCAGACTCTAAATTGGAATTTTGGAACTTGATTACCTTCCCACCAGCTGCTAATGAAGACCCTGTCACTAGTGGTTAATGCTATTATCAGTGCTGAACTGAAATGAGATACCAGCTAAAACAAATGCACTTGTTGGTGCAATATCTCAGGAGAGTTTCAGAAGTATGGGGGAAGTAGTAATCATAAAGATTATAAATTTGGATGGCTGCTCTTATGCTACTTTGTATTGAGAAAAGACAGCAAAATAAGAGGAAGATAACTCCTCAACATAAGATAAACATGAGGGTTAGAGGGCCTTGATGGTAATATAAGGAGACTCATCTTCAGCAACTGAAAGGCAGGAAAATGTAAGAACCAGACTCTTCCTTAATTATAAGGGTATCAAAGCTCCAGAGAAAGTTCAATTCTCAACCCTAAGCACTTTACTTCACAATAATCAATTTCCAAACTTGTTCCTATATCTCACTGATGAAATACCATGCTGCAATAAGAAAAGACCCTACAGCACCACAGCAAGTGTGTACAGGAATGAGCCCCTAATTAGAAAAACCAACATCCACTTTCCTGGGTAACCATATACTGGAGAAAGAGGAATAACCAAAGGTTTTGAGAACTGTTTGGCAGAGGCTGTGTGTTAACATGGATAGCTGAGGACTTAAAGGATTATCACATCCCCCTGATAGAGTGGTGGTATCTGAGGGCTAGGTAATAAACGGAGTCATGTTGCCTATCACACAGAGGGTTCCATTGGTGGTCATTTTCCCATTCAGCAAATGTGTATTTTGGAGGCACGCACTTAGTAATTGGCAGAAAACCTACACTGGTTTCCTGACGTGAGGTGAAGTAGCTATTATATTAGGGATGCAAGGTAGTTTATGAAGCTGCCCCTTCCTCTATTCAAAAGAGGGTATCGAATGATTTTTGCATTCTGAGTAGAATGTTAAAGGTTAGTGTTACCGTCAAAGACCCAGGTTTTGATCACCTTCATATCTCCATTTAATCCACCAGTCTGGACACTACAAAAAGCACATGGATCCTGACAGATGGTAATGCACTCCCGCTAACACAACCAAGCATTGGGCCCAATTGTAGATGCTGTGCCAGATGTGGTATTTCCGCCTGAGCACATGGACATGACCTCAAGAACATAATCTGGTAAGTGCGTTCTTTTCTGTCCCTATTAAAAAGGAGGATCATAAGCAATTCCCATTCATGCAGGAAGAACAACACGTAAGATTTTATCTCAGGGCTATGTCAGTTCTCCAAGGGCACTATGACACTGGGATGGTGCTTCAGAGGTGTCCCAAAGTGAGTCAAGGAGGCCACTTGAACCATCATCAAATGCAGCTGCCTTAAGAGAAGATGTGTAAACTTGAATGAAGCAGCTCCCTTTGTCTGCAGGCAGTGCTGGTAGAGGCTCAGCTGTGGGCCATCAGCAGCCAATGATTCTGGTAGCTAAGGAAATGAGTATCTCGATCCTGAAGGTGCCATCACAGTGGTATCTGACGTTGTCTGTTGTAATGTGGTGTGAAGGGATCACAATTCACTGGACATTCCATGGAATATCACATTGGTCCACTTTGCTGATGGAGTGTGACTTGTATTTGAAGACAATAGTGGAACACTTTTGTTTCTGCATATGAGAGATAAACTCTATAAAGATTTGAGTTTCCCCAATATCAGTAAAGTTTTTAAGAGTCCAGAGATCCAGGGCATGCTTAGATATCCCTCTAAAGTGAAGGCCATATTATTGCACCTTCTCCTACCACAAAGAAGGAAACATAGGTTCTAGAGACAGCGTATTTTATACCTGGAAATATTGCTCTAATCCATTTACTGAGGGAAACAGAGGTCAAAATTTTAAGTGGAACCAAAAGCAGCAAATAAAGGCCATGGTAGAATTAGACCTGCACCTTGCATAATAAAACCCAGCAGAAGCTATAATACTAGAGGCATCTGTGAAAACAAGAGACATTCCGTGGAGCTTACAACCAGCCTTTACAGGAAAATCATGATGACCTCTACAGTTCTGGAGCAAGGCCATGCTATCTGAAGTCTAGAACTGCATACACAATTCAAATATATACACCATTCCTGTTAAGTTTCTAGGCTCTTGTAGAGCTCACACTTCTGACCTCGGCCATGAAGTGACCATGGAGCCACAGCTGTCCTTATAGCTGGGTGTGTCTGACTATTGAGCTAGGGGTCAGGCAGTCTCAATAGCAACCCACCATAAGATGGAATTGCATCTTGGATCAGAAATACACAAAACCAGAGACATAGGAAAGCTACACAATCAAGTGGTCCAGAGGGCCCTATTGTCAACCACTGCTTCACTAGCTTCTCTCTCTCAGCTTGCACCCATGACTGTACGGGACTCTTTAACACCAGCTGAAGGAGGAGGAAAGAGATCATTCACAGATGAGTCAGTGTTGGTACAAGCTAAAAAGTGACTGTTATTGTACTACAGTCTTATTCATAAATGGCCTAGAAAAGGGGGAATAAGAAAAAATTCTACTAATGGTCAGAACTTGGGACAACACATCTGATCGTCACTTTGGGTTAAAAGAAAAGTGGCTGAGAGATTCTCAGGCAGTGGTGAATGGTTTCACTGGTCATTCAGAAGTCTGGAAGGGGTAATATTGAAAGATAAGAAGGTATGGGCAAACAGCATGGGCATGGAAGGTGAGGATCTTTTTTTATCTGCTGACACTCACCAGAGTGTCCACCAGGAAGAGTGACTGTCGTGGCTCTAGAGAGAGGATAAGTGCCCAGCAGATATATAGTAATTGGAAAATAACATATAACAGGTTACCGTTGCCCCAGTAGAACACAAGGTGTAAAACTGACTATCTGCATCAGATAGATACATTAAGCCTCTCCCAATTCTTATTTTTTTGAGATGGAATCTCACTCTGTTGTCCAGGCTCGAGTGCAGTGGTGCAATCTCAGCTCACCTCAACCTCTGCCTCCTGGGTTCAAGTGATTCTCATGCCTCAGCTCCCCAAATAATTAGGATTACAGGCATGCACCACCACGTCTGGCTAATTTTTTTATTTTTAGTAGAGATGGGGTTTCACCAGGTTGGCCAGGCCGGTCTCGAACTTTTGACCTCAAGTGATATGCCACCTTGGCCTCCCAAAGTGTTGGGATTACAGGTGTGAGCCACCACGCCTGGCCTCAATTTTTAATTTGAGATAGTTGTGTAAAATATACACAGCCAGAAGCAAAAATGAAACAAGGAAAACAACATCAGGTGACACTGAAATCATATATTGCTCAGTACCACATAACTATCAGTAGGGCGTGATGAAGAGGATGCCTTAATTTGAATGGGCCTCAGCACATCAAGGGAGATTTTTGTGAAGATGTGTGAATGTCTGTATATGTGTTTCATTAACTTAAGAAACATGTTTTAGTCTTATTCCAGTGGCTATAACAGAATAACATAGACTGGGTGGTTCATAAACAACATTTATTTCTCAGAGTTGTGAAGGCTGGGAAGTCCTACATCCAAGCTCCAGCAGACTTAATGTCTGGTGAGGTCTCCTTTCCTGCTTTTTTTTTTTTTTTTTTTTTTTTTTTTTTTTTTTTTTTTTTTTTGTTTTTTTTTTTTTTTTTTTTTTTGGGGGGGTTCCTTTTCCTGTTTTTTTTTTTTTTTTTTTTTTTTTGGTGTGTCCTCACATGGTAAAAGGGAGGGAGGGAGCTCTCTGGGTCTCTTTTATAAGGGCACTAACCCCATTCACAGCCCTCGTGACCTAATCACTCCTCTTCCTAATGCCATCACATTGCAAGTCAGGATTTCAACATATGAATTTTGGGAAAACACAAACATTCAGTCTATAGCACATTGGATAATTCAAAGACCACTGGACTAACAGTTATGAGAGCCTTTGTTTCTCTCAGTAAATGGATTACGGCAATATTTCCAAGTATAAAATATGCTCATCTCTGCTACAAGCAGGCTTTGAGACTTGAGACTTTCTATACTTTGATTTTCTAATCCCTAAAGTAAGATGTTAGACTAGCTCTTCCACATTTTCAAGTATCTTTATAGCAGTACTCCACTCTCTGTAGTATCAATTCTCTGTATTAGTTCATTTTCACACTTCTATAAAGAAATACCAGAGAATGGGTAATTTATAAAGGAAAGAGAGTTAATTGACTCACAGTTCCACATGGCTGGGGAAACCTCAGGAAACGTAATCATGATGAAAGGTGAAGAGGAAGCAAGGACCTTCACATGGTGGCAGGAGAGAGAGAGAGAAGCCCAGAGGAAGCCGTTTATAAAACCATCAGATCTTGTGAGAACTCATTCACTATCACAAGAACAGCATGAGGGGAACTGCTCCCATGATCCAATCACCTGCAATCAGGTCTCTCTCAAGACACATGGGGGTTATTAGAATTACAATTAGAGATGAGATTTGGGTGGGGACACAGCCAAACTATATTACCATATGACTCAGCAGAAACAAATGTATATGACTATGCAAAAACTTATACATATATATTCGTGGTAGCATTATTCATAATGGTCAAAAAAGTGGAAAACTCTAAATGTCCATCAGTTGCTCAATGGATTTTTTGAAATGTGGCGTATCTATACAACGGAACATTATTTAGCAATAAAAATGAATGAAGTATGATACATGCTGCAAGACGAAGGAAGCTTAAAAATATTAAGTGAAAGATACCAGATGTAAAAGACCAGGTATTGCATATTTCCATTTAAACACAATGTACAGAATAGGCAAATCATTAGAGATAGAAAGTAGATTAGTGGTTGCCTAGGGCTGGAGTTGGGAGTGGAAGGAGTTGGGAGAGACAACTAATGGAGTTTCTTTTGGGGTGATAAAAATGTTCTACAATCGATTGTGGTGATGGTTGCACAATTCTGTGGCCATACTGAAAACCACTGGATGGGTGTATTATGGTATGTGAACCAGATCTTAATGAAACTGCTGCAAAACATAATGAAAGAAAGATAAAGAGTTGGAATATGAGACATATTATACAATAGTAACCATTAAGTTAATGAAAGAAATCCTACTATGAGCTGGGTATGGCGGCTCATACCTGTAATCCCAGCACTTTGGGAGGCCAAGCTGGGTGGATTGCTTGAGGCCAGGAGTTTGAGACCAGCCTGGCCAACATGGCAAAAACTTTTATTTTTATTTACAAAAAATAAAAAAAATTAGCTGGGCATGGTAATGGGTACCTATAATCCTGGCTACTCAGGAGGCTGAGGCATAATAATTGCTTGAACACGGGCAGTGGAGGTTGCAGTGAGCCGAGATCATGCCACTGAACTCCAGCAGAGAGAGATTCTGCCTCAAAAAAAAGACATTCTACTATGATAACTGTGCATGAGGCTGACAAATAAGGGAGCAGTAAACACAAATTCACAAAAGAAGACTGACAAATGGACAATAAAATATCCAACCTCACTGGTGATCACAGAGTACAAATTAAAATGAAAACAAGATATTGTTTTTCCTTAGCAAAGGAGTGAAAATATTTTACAATAATACAAGTTTTAGATGTATATAGCGTTTTATATGTGTAATATAATAATATATAATATAAAACTATGTGTGGGTAGGTCATGAATTTGCTGAAAGAAAACATTTTTTGTATGAAACTAAAGAATAAAAAACTATGGAAGACTCACATTTTCTAAATAAAATGCTTTTAGGTTATGTTTTTATGCAAAAGTATACTTAAAAAAAAGAAACCCTGCTATGATAACTGTGCATGAGGCTGACAAATAAGAGAGCAATAAACACAAATTCACAAAAAAGACTTACATATGGATAATAAATATTTTTTTTTATTTATTGCTGAAAATAATTCCTTATTTATTGTTGAAAAACTATCCCTCACTCCTTGGCCATCCTTGAGCTTAAAATTCAACACGTGGTTGGTAAGAAAGAGAGTCTCTAACCTTTCCAGGAGGGAGCTGGAGCTGCTGACCTTGCAAAGAGTTAGACAGGCACAAGCAGAGTGGTACCGTTCAGCTCAGCTGTCCAGCAGCTGGGGGTTGGGGTGTAAGTAACCCTTACATTATTGTAAAATACTGCTAAAAGATTTTTCATTTTTACACTCTAAATTACTCTGGGACCTAAATTAAAGTTCCTGTATTATAGCCAACTTGTGTCACCCAGCTTATATTTAAGGCCCATAGCATTCAACTTATTTAGGAAACAAGGTTGTATGTGTTTAGGGTTGACCAGACTACTAAAAATGATAGCCCCAGAGACTGCTACCAAAGTATTAAGGAATAAATTAGTCATATGATGAGAGCTAACGTTTATTAAGCACGTACTCAGTTCCAGATATAGTTCTAAGTACTTTACATGTATTGGTTTATTTAATTCAATGAGAAAACTTTATAGTTAAGGAAAGTAAATTTTACCCAAAAAGTAATTGACTTGCCCAAGACCACACAGTTAAAAATGACACGGCCAGAATTTTACCCCTAGTAATTGAGTTTCTGCGACTATGTTCTTAACTACCAAAGTGTTTGATAAAGGTATTTTTAAAAGAATGAATGTGGGAAAATAGTTGCCTGTTTTTCTGATTATAAATTGTTGGAGCAAATATTAGAATTGGAAATTAATGATGTTTCTAAAGCAATAAAATTATTATTTCAGAATTTAAAGGGAAACAAAAAGATTTCAAAGGTAGGCTCTGGCTAGGAGGGTGGATTAAACACCGCATAGCTGAGCTGTGGTTGCCAATGGGTTGTGTCTTTTGACGTATACCAAGCCAGCACATTAAGCCTCATTACCTCAGTCATACTGAATTACATTTTGTAATTTAATGAAACGTTAAGTTAGACTGTGCAGTGCAGTCATCAGCTTAAAGTGTTGATGTGTTCTCTGGCAAAGACACAAATGGACAGACTCAGTTCCCAGGCTTCCCATTCTGATGGAGGTGATCAGCTCTGTCCCAGCCTCATTTCGGCTAATGAGCCAAATGCCTCTTTTTCCATATCTTTTTGGCAAATTATGTTTATGTTTTTATCTTTTATTATTTTTTCTCTTTTCCTTTTGATGAGAAGTTACGAATAGAGAGACTGTTGGAAAAGTTTAGCCCCAGATTTTGTAATATGAGGTAGAATCTTGCTTAGCAGGTCAATGTAGGAGAGGGCATTAAATGTACTCTTGTGCTTTTTGAAAAGATCCTGGTACCTTAGTAACTAGATCCTATTAGGCGAGCTGCAGAGAGAAGTTGCCCATGCCTAAGGTTTTTTGTTGTTTGTTTGTTTTGTGTGTGTGTGTGTGTGTGTGTGTGTGTGCATTTGTTTAGTTTTTTACTCTTTGTCTTTTTATAGGAAGAAGATGGTGCTATTGTGAGGTTTCAGAGAATGCATATTGAATTACAGTTATAAATGTCCCCCTCAAAGTAAAATAAAGAGAAGATGTATCAAGAGAGGTGGAGATAAGAGTGACTTACGCTCTAGACTCTCTATTTTCTCTCTGGTCATGTATTTCATAAATAAAGGAAAGGAATCAGAACAGATTTCCTTTAGATCAGTGTTTCATAAAATGTGGTCATTGGGCCATCAATATCAGCAACACTTGGGAATTTGTCAGAAATGTACATTCTCAGGCTTCTTGAATCAAAACCTCTGGAGTTGGGTGTCAGCAATTGGTGACTAACAAGCTCTCCAGGTGATTCTGATGCACACTCAAGCTTGAGAACCACAGGCTCAGGCCACTATTGTCAGGGACCAATAGTCCATAATTAATATTTTGAGGATGAGTAATGCTGACTAAAGTGTACAAAACTCGGGGACACAGTGGTTATGAGTTGTCTCCTGATCTATGGAGCTGTGTCAAGTCCTCACCTTAAATCCAATTTGGTATCCTAACTCAGGTGTCACATCCAGAGTTAGGAGTGATGGGAAATAAAAGCCAATATTCCCTTAGTTGTACACACCATATAACATCAAAAATAAACATCCTCGCACATAATATCTGTACCTTTACCCAATTATTTGCTTAAAACGTATTTTTGGAAATCAATTTTCTGAGATGAAAATAATGAACTTTAAATTGTAACCTATTTTGCTAAATTACCGTTAAGATCATTGTAATAATCTACATCCTCATTCCATGGACACAACATCACTGCTTAGTTCAGTCTTCTCCATTTTTGTCAATTGTTTGGGAAACAATGGCATTAAAAAATTTTTTTCTTTCCATTATTAATGGTGGTAAGTAATCTTTCAGGTGGCTTACTGGTAACTTGTATCTTTTCTTATCCTTTCTTTAAAAAAAATCACAATTTTTTTTTCTTATTTAGTCTGTTAAAATATACCAACTTAGATAGATGTTTTATTACATCCAAAAGACAAAATTTAGTTTGTCGTTACATATATAAACATAAACACACATGGCCAAATCTCACATGCATACCCTGGATTCAATTGGATAATTTTTTATTTTTTTATTTTTCATCAAGCCTCATAAGAATATTAGGACTAGATTTTTTTCTAATACTTCTATCAACTGATTTTGATATCGAGGTTATACTACCCTTACAAAATAAGCTTGGTGTCTTTCTCTGTTTAATTCTCTTAACAAGGTTTTAAAATATATGCACTAATTGTTTCTTAAAATTTTGGTAAAAGTTGCCTAAAAATCTGTCTGGGCAGGTGGGTGTCTTCTGTGAAAAAAATATTTTTACTATAATTTCAAGCTCCTTAGTAGTTATTATGTTTATTTTCTCTATTTATTTTTGTCAATTTTGTTAATTCATACTTTTTAGAAAACTATTCCAAATTTATTGGTATAAATTTGTTCATATTCAAATATTTTTTAACATCTCAAATGTTATCAGTAGTTATGTTATTTAATCCATTGCTGTCATAAGTTATTTGTCTTTCTTAGATTTTGATCACTCTTGTTGAGATATTTACATTTTTTACTCTTTTCAGAGAATCAACTTTTGACTTGTAGGTATTATCCTTATTTTTCGCTTATTTATTTTCTGCTTCATAAATCCATGGCATGTTGTTATCTCCTTCCTTGACTTTTTTTACATTTACAGCATTTTTTTTTCTTTTCTGGCTACTTGAATCAAGCATTGAATTATTTATTTTCAGTATGTTATATTTGTTTTATAAGTTGATCTTAATGCTGAACTCCCACTTTAGTTTTACTCTTTGAGTTTTATATGCAGTGCTTTCATTGTTGTTCTATGAATGACAGATAATTTATATCAGATCTCCTGCTTAGGACATATATTTTCAAGAATGTTTTTCTAATTTCTAAAACTATGGTTTCTTTTTATTATTTAAAAATTTTAATTCGACTCTATTTTTTTCAGAGAAAGTATTCCTTATGGTATAAACTGCTTGATAGTTGCTGAGATTTTCTTTGTAAACTAGTATTGTGGTTGATTTTTGTTTGTGTTTTATGTGAGCTTGTAAACAATATTCTTTCTGTGGATATATATTAAAGTTTGAAAACTTTATCTTAAATCCTTGCTTCTATAACCAAATTTGTTTTATTTAACAAGCAGAATTTGCAGTCTCCTTATAATGTGTATGCTTGTGGATTTGCAAATTCTCCTTGTAATTTTTCTAAGTTTTGCTTTATATATTATATAATTCTGCTGCCATGCACACATAGCTTCAGCATGATTAAATACTTCTAATTGAATATTCTTTTAATGATAATGTGTATCTTCATATTCCACAAAATAGGGAGAAGCTTTGTGATTTAAGTTTACATTTTGCCTGATACAAATAGTCTTGTACCAGTTTTCCTTTACTTGATACTCACATGGTATCTTTTGGAATCTCTATTTTCAACCTTTCTTTGTTGTTTAATTTTAGGTATATTTATATAAGGGGCATATGCTGAGATTGTACATTGTGTATAGTATATTCATGCCCATGTGTGAGCTGTGTTTGTATAGTGTATATATCTTTTCTCAAATACAGATTTTTTTATTTGACTTTAGCATACCCACAAAACCTAACCACAGATTATGATTTATGACCTATACATTGGTTACAGAGAAGAATCAAATTAAAAATAATCAGTGAAAATAAAATCAAGCAAATAAGAAATGATTTGCATATATTTGTACTAAATTATAATCAATGTGTTATGAATTAAATGTCTTGTTTCTCTTCAAAATTCTAATTGTATATAGACATGGGCCTTTGGGAGGTAATTAGAACATGAGGGTGAAGTCTTCATGATACAATTAATGTCTTTATAAGAAGAGACAGTAGAGAGATTGCTTCTCCTCCCACACCTCCTGCCCCACCTCTGCTACCCTGTGTGATGACATAACCAGTGCTCTAACCAGGAACCAAATTGGCCGACTTCCCAGCCTCTAGAACTATGAGAATTAAATTTCTGTTGATTAAACCACTTGGGATGGTATTCTTGCTGTTGTAGCTTGAAGGAACTAAGACACAATATGAGGTTACCAATTATCAAGCCATTATATCATGAAGAATGAAAGATTCAAACCTATGAACTACAGCCAAAAGAGTGATCTTCACATAATGCATAACCTCAGAAGCTCTTAGCAAGAGGCTTGAAAATATATAAGCCAATTGGCCACATTTGTAAGCTAAGAGAAGAAAAAAGTGCAAGTCAATTAGAATTTTCAAATTATTACAAACAAGGCAAATATTAATAAAAATGTTAAAGAATTAGCAGGGTTTAAGAAATGATTAAACAGGTTATTTGATAAAACAAATAAATAAAATTTTAACAATTAAATCAAGGAATAAAAACGACATGAATAAGTAACAAAAATGGGCCACAATTATTCAACAGAAGTAGTGTTAAAATATAGGAAAAATAGATAAAATTCTATTATTATAAATTGATATATCTTGGGGAAATTGACATATCTTGGAGAAATTGAATATTTTCCAGGAGAACATTTTATCAATACTGACTAAAAAATATAGAGTAAACCTTACTAAGTATAATAAGGAATTTCAAATGCTTTTGAGGTGTCTACAACTACTAAGATCTGATTCTTTTTTAAAAAGTTTTTTATTTTGAGATAATTTTAGACTTAAAATTGCAAAAATAGTAGTGTTCCCATATACCTTTTATTCAAATTCCTGTAATGCTAATATCTTACATAACCATAGTAACATTATAAAAATCAGGAAATTAACATCACTACAATACTACTAACTAAACTATAGCCTTTATTCAGACTTCACCAGTTTTTTCACTAATCATTTTCCAGAATTCAGTCCAAGATCCTGAATGTTCTACTTAGTCATCGAATTTGCTCCAGTCTATGGTAATTTTTTGTCTTTCCTTGTCTTTTATGATCTTGACCCTTTGATGAGTATTGGTCACATATCTTGTAGAGTATCCTGCTATTTGAGTTTGTGTGATATTTTCTCAGGATTAGATTAAGGTTTTGCTTATTGGGAAGAACAACACAGAGGAGATTTGCCCTTCTCAGTGCATCAGATCAGGGGTTACACAATGCTGATTTGTCTTATTGTTGATGATATTAGCTGTTATTATTTGGTTGCTGTGTTACCTGCCAGGTTTCCCCACTGTAATTAATTTATATTTTGGGAGCAGTTGAAAATTTGAAGCTATGCAATGTTCTGTTTCTCCTTATATTTTTACCCACTAATTTAAGCAATCATCAGTGGCTCTTACCTGCAGCAATTATTATGTGGCCTATAATGATTTTCTCTCTTTTTGTAATTTATGTATTATACTTTAAGTTCTAGGGTACATGTGTGTTGTGGTGGGACCCTCCAAGCCAAATCACTTGACTTCCTGTTTTAGCCCCCTTTCTCAGGGGAATGAGCGGTTCCGTCGCCTTGGCATTCCAGGCACCACTGGGGTATGAAAACAAAAACAAAAAAACTGTTGCGGCTACAATGGCCGCCCAGTTTTGTGCTGGAAACCTGGGGTGTTGGTGTTGTAGGCACTGGAGGTGATCTCCTGGTCTGCAAGTTGTGAAGACCATGGGAAAAGTGCAGTATCTGAGCCAGGGTGCCAGAGTGTCCCTAATGGCTTCCCTGGGCTAGGAGAGGGAGTTCTCCAGCCGCTTGCAATTCCCGGGTGAGGCGATGCCCTGCCCTGCCTCGGCTTGCCATTCTCGGGCTGTACCCACTGTCTAACCAGTCCCAATGAGATGAACGTGGTCCCTCAGCTGAAAATGAGGAGATCACTCGACTTCTGGATTGCTTTTGCTGGGAACTGGGGACTGGAGCTGTTCCTGTTCGGCCATCCGGGCGCCATGACTTTCTTTTTGCCTCATCCCCTTTACATCTTTTAATTGGAATTCTTCCGTAAAGAAGAGTTATTCCCTTTTCATCATGTGTTTATTCATTCAATTATTTATCATCATGAATTTATGGATATTTATTTATCCTCATCTATCTCTGAAATCAACCACTCCTCCAGAGGGCCCTAGTTACTTTTATTAGAGAATGGCATTTTAAAACCAGTACCTTGACTGTGAATATGTTTTTTATCTTATTTTATAATCTGCATCTTTTAAAAAGTTAGTTCAATCCATTTATATTTTATTGTGAAGACTGACATATTTGGAGTAATTTCTGCCATCTTAATTTTAATTTTCTGTCACTATGCTTTTTATTAATCTTTCCTATCTCCTGTTAACTTACAAAATTTTCTTTATTCTCTATTTTTTCTGCTGATTTTGAAGTTATGACATTTATAGTTATTACCATTAGATTTTGAATATACATACTTATCTAAAATTCTATTCACAGCATCTATCTATTGAATCCTCATCTTCAATGATTGTTCTAATTTTACTTCAATATTTAAAAATGTTTTATTCATGTACACAAGTCTTAAGTGTACAGTTTGGAAAGTTATTATAAAATGAATAAACTGGCTGGGCATGGTGGCTCACATCTGTAATCTCAGCACTTTGGGAGGCCAAAGTGGGAGAATCACAAGGTGAGGAGTTTGAGACCAGCCTGGCCAATATGGTGAAACCCAGAATCTACTAAAAATACAAAAAATTAGCTGGGCATAGCTGGTGGGTGCCTGTAATCCCAGCTACTTGGGAGGCTGAGGCAGGAGAATCACTTGAACCTGTGAGGTGGAGGTTGCAGTGAGCAGAGATCATGGCACTGCACTCCAGCCTGGGTGACAGAATGAGACTCCATCTCAATAATAATAATAATAATAATAATAATAATAATTTAACACACTATAAAATGCCTGCAGATCAAAAAACAGAACATTATCAGCACCCAATGAAGTTTCCACTGATCTTCCTTTCCTGGCATTCTCCCTGCATGAGTAACCATTACTTAACTTCCAGCAGCATGGGTTTGTTTTGCCTTATTTTGTATTGTTATGCAAATAAATTCATGCAGGATTTACTTTTTTATTTTTGGCTTCTTTCATTCAATATTATTTTTATGAGACTCACCTATATTTTTGCATATAGTCATAAATAGTTTATTTTCATTGCCTTTTACTATTTTGTTGTGGGAATATACAAACAAAATAGGCGTTTGAATAGTTTCTAGCCTTGGGCTGTGTTTGCTATGTGTTTTGGTAACATGCATACCTAGGAGAATCCTGAAGCCAGCATGACATTTTTTCTGATTTTAAATGATTAGATTCTTCTGTCTCAGTGCTTTCAGAATTCTTTACCTTTCAATTTCAGAATATCATAAATTATTGATTGCTTTCCAATAATAATGTCTAATGGAGTAATTTTTTTTTTACTCTGTACAGTCAAAGATTCTTTCAATTCAGTTTGTTTTTTTTCTTTATATTTTAAAATCTTTTTTTAGTTCTTCATTCATACTCCTTATTTATATGTAGGATTTTTTTTTTTTTTTTTTTTTTTTTTTTTTTTTTTTTTTTTTTTTTTTTTTTTTTTTTTGGCATTTGTTATCTATTGCTCTCTATTTCCAGCATCCTGTCCTTTCCCTCTGCAATCTTCAGAACTTCCTGCTGCTAGTGCTACATGCCACTAATTTGTCTTTCTCCACTGATTCTCCTCTTTTTCTTTCTCACTCTCTCTCCCCACTTGCTCTCTTTCTATTCCTTTTTTTTTTTAAATTATACTTTAAGTTCTGAGGTACATGTGCAGAACGTGCAGCTTTGTTACTTAGGTTTACATGTGCCATGGTGGTTTGCTGCATCTATCACCCCGTCATCTACATTAGGTATTTCTCCTAATGCTATCCCACCCCAACCCCAGAATCCCCTGCTATGCCTCCTCTAGCCCCCCACCCGCTGACAGGCCCTGGTGTGTGATGCTCCCCTTCCTGTGTCTATGTGTTCTCGTTGTTCAACACCCACTTATGAGTGAGAACATGCAGTGTTTGGTTTTCCATTCGTGTGGCAGTTTCCTGAGAATGATGGTTTCCAGCTTCATCCATGTCCCAACAAAGGACATGAACTCATCCTTTTTTATAGCTGCATAGTATTCCATGGTGTATATGTGCCACATTTGCTTTATCCAGTCTATCATTGATGGGCATTTGGGTTGGTTCCAATTCTTTGCTATTGGGAACAGTACCACAATAAACATATGTGTGCATGTGTCTTTGTAATAGATTGATTAATAATCCTTTGGGTATATACCCAGTAATGATATTGATTGGTCAAATGGTATTTCTATTTCTAGATCCTTGAGGAATCACCACACTGTCTCCCACAATGGATGAACTAATTGACACTCCCACTAACAGTGTAAAAGCATTCCTGTTTTTCTACATCTTCTCCAGCATCTGTTGTCTCCTGATTTTTTAATCATCGCCATTCTAACTGACATAAGGTGGTATCTTAATGTGGTTTTGATTTGCATTTCTCTAATGACCAGTGATGGTGATGATGAGCTTTTTTTCATATGTTTGTTGGCTGCATAAATGTCTTCTTTTGAGAGGGTGTCTGTTCATATCCTTTGCCCACTTTTTGATGGGGTTGTTTTTTTCTTGTAAGCTTGTTAACTTATAATACAATTTTAAATTTTGAAATAACTTTGTTTTTGTAGCTAAGCTTGTATTTTTTAATTTCAGCCTAATGTTTTTGTAGCTAAGCTTGTACTTTTTAATTTCAGTCTATATCATTTCTTAGAATTTATATTTTACATTATCTCTTTAAAGTGAAAGTATCATTTACTTTTATTTGAATTTCCCAGAATAAATATTTGTTAAAACAATGCTCTTTTTTGGAATGTAATATTTAACTTTTTTTTTTCTTGAGACAGGGTCTTGTTCTGTCTCCTAGACTGGAGTGCAGTGGTGTGATTATATCTCATTGCAGCCCCAACCACCTGGGCTCAAGCAATTGTCCTTCCTCAGCTTCTCAAAGCACTGGGATTATCAGTGTGAGCAACCTCACCCATCCCATTTAGTCATTTTATTACATTTATTCCAGTCAAAAAAGAGACAAGTCAATGAATAACAGTCATTTTCAAAAAAAATCAGGCAATAAATAAATAAATAGTATGATGTATTTTGTTTGCATTTCCTCTCCTTTAACTTGGGGGAGTTTCCTGTCTCTCCATAAAATCTAGGCTGAATGCCTGGTTGTCATAAGCTAGTGCAATCTATTCAGCCATTTAAGCAATTCAGCAGCCTTTGGTTGAGAAGATAGGGATGGATTTTGAGCCATTATAATCAAATAAATTTATTATTATAAGCTTTTTCTAAATATTATGGAAACTAACTCACTAAGCTCCAGTTCCACTGAGCTGAGAGAATATCCTGTTTCATTCAGCAGACTCAGAGTTACCAGTCATACTAGTACAAATTCAAGATGAGGAAATCCCCATTACTATGTACTTTTTCTTTGATGAGTGAACATATTTTATTTTTTTCTCTGCCACTTTTCCCCTCCATATATCACAATGCATTTACACTTACATGTAGCAGAAGGAATAGCTCCTAGTGAGTTGAATCCCAGATCTTCAGTGAGCTGCTTCCTTCTAGATACTGCTTTTCCCCATTACCACTCAGTGGGCATTAATAACTCTCTGAGCCAGAGAAGAATACAAAACAAGATCTCTGGATTTCCTCAAGGACTCGCTATGCAGAACAGAGCTGGGTTCCTATTGCTATGGTTTCTCCCACAACCTCCCAGCTCTTTCAGTCCTTGTCCTTTCAAACTAAGGGATATTTAGAAGAATTTCTTAGAATGTTCTGTTTGTATTTTTCACAATTTATATGTTACTATTCTCTTAGTTGTGTGGTGGCCCATGAGATCTTTGTTTTGATTCAAAAGTTATTTCTGTTTTCTGATAGAAATGTCAGAAATTGATTGTACCTAGTACTAGATTGACATCATTACTAAGATTCAGTGCTGGTATAATTTGATTACATTTTTGTCTTTCATTTATGTAGTTTTGATAGTTACTAGGGAAATCTTAAAATTGCTTTCACTTCTATCTTCTGCTATCCTTGTATTTCCAATATTAGAGATTCTAACTCGTTTTCTTTTTTCTTTTAATGAATTCTGATTGGACTCAAACCTTCTAGGGTATAACATCTTGAGAAAATTCACTGCTTTCTTTATATGTTTAATAAATATGGCTTTTCATGTTAGATTTAATAAATACAGAACCTAACGATGGTTATAGCAACACGATTCCCAATTGCTCATTTTTCCTTTTCCCCTTTTTATTTTTGAATGAGGCAATTATACTTCTTTTTTTCATATGCAGAAATCTTCTGCTGGGAGTAATATTGCAACTTAATTTGCCAATAAAATTTCTGTTGCAGCAATATGGCAGGAAGTAAAGTATTTTTTCCATAGGAATTCAGCTTTAGTTGATTTCTTTACAGTTTCCATCGCATACATTGAATACATTATAACTTAAATATAAATAAGAAATCTGTTGAAATGCAATGGCAGAAGATACTGCTGAGAGATACTTTAGCACTGCCTTCATAGGATTATCTCGCTTTAAAATTTCCTTTCTGTGGTGGAGTGGTGCAGGACTGGGGGAAATGCAAATATAAAGGCAAATCATTAAAAGACACATTTTGTTTTCATTCCTTTTACTTTTTTTTTTTCAAAGACCACATATGAAATAAGGGCTCTCAATGCTTGCTTTCTAAGAGAAAAGTGACAGTGTTCACCAAGAACTTAACCACAGCGCCACAGCCTCCAGCACAGATCACGGAGTCTTCATAAAGCTTTGGCCAGTAACCCTGAAGCTTCTGACATTAAAAAAAAAAAAGGCAGTCAAGTGGGAAAGAAGAGAGAAATAGTGTGAGATGCCTCTAGGATATGCTTCTATATTGTCCATGTAAAAATTGAGGGAAAGACACATTGAGTACTGCACAAATCACTAGAAACTCATTCAGGTAAAATCTAGAACAGGGTTGGCAATTTAAAACCAACTGTGTCACCAATGTTGCTACCTTAGACATGGTGCCAACATCACTCATCAGTCTAAGCCCATTCCTTCTACTCCCTCTCAACAGAACTTTCTAAATGCTGCCCCCAGTCAATTAGGATCAGCAGGTGAGATGTCACTACTCTGCCACTCTAGACCCTAAAGGGTTACTCAATTATCTATAGTAAGTTATATTTTAAGGAGCTTAGGAGGACTTGCAGAGCCCTGTAATGCTTCCCAATTACTTACCAAGAAATGCCCTGCCACCTGCTTCGAAGACAGTGGACAACTGAAAACACGTTCAGAAAACTTTGGGAAGCAATTTCTATGAAATATTGTCGACTTATGGAATTTGGTTTATCACTGTCATAATTTTTATTACAATTGACGCATTATAGGGACATGATATTAAGACCTTGTAACATGGGTAAGGCCTGGAAAAAGTGGAAAAGAGTTTCAGCCCTTTAGAGAAAGCTGCTGGAAATTCTCCACGGAAGTTCCTAGACCTGGAATGAATGCCTCATTGCAGTGAAGATGTCGAGAATTACCTCATTTCAGGACTTACTAGCCACTCCTAGCAAAGGCCCACTGCTAGGTCCTTGGCAAAATAATGCGTTTTTAACTTTCATTTTTCCGTTTATATATAAAACAGATATTCAATGTCAAAAACTGTAAAGGAGATAGAACATTTGTAAAGAAGAAAGTAAAAATCATTTGTCACTATATTTGAAAAACTCTATTAACAGTATTTAGGCAGGTATTTTTTAATACAAATTGATAATAGAAAGATATAGCTGTATTTTATCTGCCAGAGAGGCCCACTCTTATAGCAGTTCCTGCCTTCAAGCACAATTTTGTCTGTTGACTAAAGTTTTTTAAAGTTTAGAAGTTTCTTTCTCATCAGACTGAATCCCTCAAGCTGAAAAACCATAAAAGAACAAACTGGGACATGGCTTTTAAAGCTCACGTTTGTGTTCTTTGAATTTTCCATTAGAAACAACGAAATATTTTCATTTGGAACAGGATCCAGAAACTTAAATTGGAACTAAGAAAATATCCAAATTTGTCAGTTCCATTTAATTTAGCAGTTTCAGAATTTTTAAGAATTGGTTTAACAATTCCATTTGATTTTCTTTTCTCCACTTTCTCACTCATCTCTTTTTAAAGGATAAACACTGTTTCAATATTTCTCTAAAGAAAAATTATACCATTACCTGCAGTCAAGCGACAGCAGCCTGGTGTTTAAATCACGGTTGTTATAACAATGGGAATTGAAACACAGGAGAATGAGTAAGTCTTCATTGGACTATAATTTCCAGTGGCTTTTTGGTATTCTTGGTCCACCTGCAGAAAGCATGAGACTTTAGGAAGTGTGTTTGTTTACATTCAGCAACTGTTTTAACTCTCCAGGGGAGGAACCTTGGATAAGGAAGGTCTCTGTTCCCTTTGGAATGTTGCAGGGTTCTGTGTCCTTCCCTGCATAGGTGAGAAAGAAGAACTCTCTGCTCACTCAGGTTTTGGGATCCCTGTGCTTTGTGAGAAGTGGGCTTGTTCTTCTTACCTGTGTAGGGTCAGAAACAAGTCAAAGACAGTGAAAGAGAACCCGTAGGAGATTTACTTTTAGGAAACCAAATCTGCCACTGTGATAGTTAAAGTTGCCCTGACGGAATGGAAAAGCAGACGGGGCCAGGAGGTGTGTGTGATGTGAGCAGGTGGAACTCTCACAAGATGCTGTCTCTCTTCTTGCTAAAATCAAATTACAAGAGAATGCCGAGGGGGCCATTCTGGTGATGTTTCGATGACGGCACATGAAACCCTGAAACACCGGATCCAAAGAGAAGGTCTGCCAACCCTTGCAAATACCACAACCACAAGGAGTCCTGAAGTTTTTAGCAGGGTGTCCTCCCTCACTCCCCAGAAAGAAACGTATTAAATTGACCCATCTAGTTAAATGAACTATTTACTTGCTGCTCTTGTGGTCTACAACTGTCATCTCATTGCTTGTAAATCAAGGATGCATTCATATAGGGACCCAGTTAAAAGCAAGAAGAAGGAAAACTAAACTGTATCTAGTTTATCGTTTTTGAGTAAGCAATGAAACAACTGCATATTTTATGTCTTGGACTAACAAGGGAACCATGCCGAATGTCAGATTAAATATTCCACAGCTGAAGTGTTTGCATAGCTTTTCAGTGGCTACGATTTAAAGAAAGAAAAACGATGATGGGACTTAAAAAAAATATGTCCCTTAGCTTCACATGCTCACAGGGTACTGCCAGCAATTGCTCTCAACTTGGAAGGCTGGGCAATGCGTATCTTGTCCGTGGAGTGTCGGTGCCAGTTGGCAGGCAGAGCGCTGTGCTTCCATTCCTTCCAGGAGCGTGAAGCCCCCACTGTGCATTGTGAAGGCCACAGCAGCACTGCTGCATCGTTTAACCCATATCTGCTTTGGCTAAGGAGCAAATCATTTTAAGAAGGAATTTCCTGGTTCTTGAAGTGTCTATCCTGTTTCACCGATGAGTTTGCATTCGCTGCGTGTGTTTTCAGTTTGGTTTGGCTCTGTGGGGCTGCTGAGGAAACGGGAGACAGATCTTTATGGAAACAAAATAATAAGTCTGAACAAATCAGCTGTATTGTCATTGGCTCTGGTGTGATTTGGATTAATTTCAGCTTTATATTTCTAAAGGATTGCTTAAGAGGCGATGCTTTCCAATTCCACATTATGTAAAGGAAGGGAGAACTGACATATCTTAAGTAACTACTAAGTGTCAGGAACTTGCATGCATTATCTCAATTGCTTTGCTTAATCCAATAAAGTCATTGGTCCTCCATTCATCTTACTGATGAGAAAACGGATGTGCTGAGAGGGTCATTCACTTGCCGGATGTCGCATAGTTAGGAATACAGCTGTGAAGTCCAATTGCTTTGTTTCAGCTTAGATCTGCAGATCACTTTCTGTGATCCTAGAAAAGTCACTTCCCCTCCCTGCTCCAACTTCCTCATCTTCAAAATGAGAATGGTAATGCGCATCCTTCACAGAGGGATAAAGAAAGCAAAGTGTGTAAGATGATCAATGCAGGTAACTGGTCAATGAATTCAGCCATTGTTACATGACAGTGCAGAGATTGAAACCTAGTGCAGTTCCCTTCCAAGTTGGTGCTGATTTCCATCACCATGTCTAGAAGTCGATGCCACCCTTCTCCATGGGGAAGGTTTAAGTCGACACTGATACTCAGGAGACTAAAAGTACAGGGTGATTTAACATCCTTGCTTTAAAAGTATTTTCCCTACTGGGGCAAACAAAGCCTGTAGTTCGGGCTCAGGCTTGGGCTTTTGAAAAAACAAACCAAAAAAAAGCTGTCTGAAAAGGAGCTAGGAGAAGAGAGGAGAAGTGATATGAGTTGTAGAAGTTACAGGGCTGTCATCTCGCTGTCCTGGCCAGTTGTTTGCATTCAGGATGAAAAAATGAAAAGTTGCCTGGTAATGTTTTCTCATGACAGCTGATGTCTAGTCTGTTCACTGCTGCAAAAGTGGAGCTTACCCAATGATTTTAACAGGCATCACCGTCATAATGCCTAGCATCCTGGTGCTCAAACCCCACCTGAGTGCTTCCCACGTGACAGGCTTTGGGCTGGCCTTGAGATACAGAGATGAGTAAGACGTGTTCCTAATTCTTGCCGAGCTCCCAGATGAGTGATCCAACGAGCACAGAGATCTTGCTCACCATAGAGAGAAGCTACTTACATTTTAGACCCTGTAGAATCATCCAGAAGGAAGCCTTGTATATATCACTATCTATCACATAACAGGAATTTCTGAAGCATTGCGAAAGACTTACGTAACTTTTAAAATAATCCTCAGTGAGAAAGAAAATTCCATAAGCAGGAGGGAGGCCGCCATCATGCGACCAGCTTGGTTCATCACCTGGAAGTTCTTCCAGTACTACGAGGACGTATTGGGCACTAGTTGTACCAATAATTAAATGGAGGGAATTAGACTCAGAAGAGCAATACAAATCGCAGCCTTGCCACATACAAGTCGAGTGATCTTGAGTCATATTTTTTATCAGTAGACAGAAGTGAATAATATTCAGGCTACAAGTTTATCCAAGAATCAATAGGTGAACATCTATGAAAGCCCTTTGTATGCAGTAAAAATGTATATACACTTATTCTTGTTACTTCTTTTCATACTTTCACTTTCATTTATTTTGTATAAAATTTGCATAGTGTGACTTTTAGATTTGGGGCTTCTTGCATTTTAGTTTGATGTTTATGAATGTTTCAATAAAGAGAAGTTAGAAAGGGATAGCAACACTGAGCAATTTTTCAGTACCACATCCACGAGGAGCCATAAGTACAAAGAGGTGACTGAAATTGTGATTCTAAAGCTTAAGCAATATTCCCAAGGCGAGAAATCTAGTAAGAAGTTGAATTGGGACATCAGCTACTTAGTATGCTTGACTTCAAAGCACAGGTTCTTAACTACAATCTACTTTGTGTCTGAAAACAATGATAATATTAATAATCTGAAATGGGAGAGGATGACTAGTAATGATATTCATTATGTTTATAGGAAACTGAAAAGTGATGTTTATGACCTTTCTTTGAGAGGAAGATAAGAATTAAAAATATGTACTTAATGATAGGAATTTATGAAATATGATCTAAGCAAAAGACAAGTAAAAAGTATGAAATACTATGAAAATTTGTGGTGTCTTTTTACAAGCCCTTTCTCTAGGGTATTATTATCACCCTTAGCTAGAGACAATCTCAACTCTGAGTTTCCAGAACCCCTTTGAATGACCTTTTGTAAGATTAAGACCGCTGGCTGGGTGCAGTGACTCATGCCTGTAATCCCAGAACTTTGGGAGGCTGAGGCAGGTGGATCATTTGAGCTTAGGAGTTTGAGACTAGCCTGGTGAACATGGGACAACCTTGTCTCTACTAAAAATACAAAAATTGTCCAGGCATGGTGTTGCATGCCTGTAATTCCAGCGACTTGGGAGGCTGAGGGACAAGAATCACTTGAACCTGGGAGGCGGAGGTTGCAATGAGCTGAGATTGTGACATGGCACTCCAGCCTGGGTGACGGAGTGAGGCTCTGCCTCACAAAATAAATATAAATAAATAAATTAAAAATCCAGCTACCTCAGGGTATTTGCACTTGCTGCTCCCTCTTGCTGGAACATCATTCTCCCAAAAACCTCTTGGATCACTGGTTCTCTTCATGGACACATCTGCTCAAATGTCCTTTATCAGACAGACCTGACTAGAGTTTTCCTTATCACATTATACAAAATAGCCACCTGCCCCTTGTTATTCTAATCTATTGTCTTACTTTATTTTTCTTCAAAGCACTTCCCACCACCAGACATATTTAACATTTTATTTACTGCTTCCCAAACTCAGATACAAATTCTCTAAGAACACAGAATTTCTTTTGTTTCCTGCAGTCTCACTTGAAACAATTTGATCAACTTGCACCAAGAAGTAGGTCGGGAACAGGTGTTTTCAGTTGAGCAGCGGAACGCAGTGTGATGCAAATTGCTTATTAATCAGAGAAGTGAGCCCTACTAACTTCCTATTATTACAAAAGTAGAAAGACTAAAAAAAGGTAATATGAAAATGATCTCATTTGCTTAAGGCTGCGCCAAGTGTATCACAAACACTGGGAAATCCACTGTGTAAAATGCAGCAGCCAATAGGTGAAAATAATTAGTTTCCTTTTTTAGGAAAAAAAAACCACTTGCCCTGTCTTGTGTAGAATTGGGGAGTAGAATTGTGATTACCAGAAGATGGGGGTTAGGGGATGGTCAGGAAAGGAGATATGATTGCCAAAAGCTACGAAGTTCTGTTAGACAGAAAAAATGAATTCTAGTGATCTATTGCACAGTATGGTGAACTTAGTTAATAGTAATGTAGTTCAAAATTGCTAAAAATGGTAGATTTTAAATGTTCCACAATAGATGAATTGGCTTTATTACTTTATTACCACAAAGTAATAAATATGTGAGGTGACGGTGATGCTAATTAGCCTGATTTAATCATTATACAATGTATACACATATCAATTCTAGTGATCTATTGCCCAGTATAGTGACCTTAATTAATAATAATGTATAGTTCAAAATTGCTAAAAGAGTGAATTTTAAATGTTCTCACCACAAAGTAATAAATACATGAGGTGATGGTGATGCTAATTAGCCTGATTTAATCATGACACAATGTATATATGTATCATAATATCACATTGTTTTCCATAAGTATATGCAGCTGTTATTTGTTAATTAAGATAAAATTAAATTTTAAAAAATTTCTGTAGAGCTTGCTTAGGTACCAGAATGATAACCCTCTGACAAGTAGCCACAGACAAATGTGCAATAAATAGGTACTTTTAAGACAAGTAATGTCATATCCAGGAGTCCTAATTTCTAAACTTAATGCTGATGAGAAACTCCCATGGCATTGCTGCTGTGAGCACCAAACGCAAACATGAATCGTTCACCAGGAATTGTATCACTTTCCCGATTTTAACCCTCTCTATTTACTCACAAGTATAATCTGCTTTAAGTAAATCCAACTGAGGAAAATTTAGACTTGCCAAATTAAAAAGCCAGCAGAGTGATTATCTGCTAAAGAAAAGGATCATTTTCTGTATCGATACTTTAAATAGCAAGCTGCCTTACTTCATTTTAAAAGTTTGAAAACACGGTTTCCAACGACTCGGGCAACATCTGTATTGTCACAAGTGACAGGATTTCCTTCTTTTTAAAGACTGAGGAATATACCATTGTATATTCACGCTACATTTTCTTTGTCCATTCATTCTGATGGGCATGTCAGCCGATTCATCTATTGTGAATAGTGCTGCAATAAACATGAGAATACAGGTATCTCTTTGACATATTAATTTCATTTTTTTTGCATATATGTCTAGAAGTGAGATTGCTAGATCATATGATAATTCTACTGTTAGTTTTTTGAGGAAGCTTCATATTGTTTTCCAAGATGTATGTACCCATTTACATTCTGACCAACCATCTAGAAAGGTTCTCTTTCTCCGCATCCCCACCAACACCTGTTTTCTTTCATCTTTTAAGTCTTGAGAATATTTATTCATTTTAAAAAATGTTTTTTGTTTCAAGCTTTAGGGGCACAAGTGGATTTTGGTTACATGGATTAATCATATAGTGGTGAAGTCTGGGATTTTAGTGGACTTATCACCCAAATAGTGTACATTGTACCCAATAGGTAGTTTTTCATCTGTCACCCCTTCTGAGTCTCTGGTGTTCATTGTACCATCCTGTATGCCTTGCATACCCATAGCTTAGCTTCCACCTATGAGTGAGAACATGCAGTATTTGGTTTTTGATTACCGATATATTTCACTTAAAATAATAGCCTCCAGCTTCATCCATGTTGCTTCGAAAGACATTATTTCATTAGCAGATTTCATTCTTAATGTAAATAAAAATAAAATGTAGAAAATAGTCACTTTAAAAAAGGATGGTTGCAAAAAATTAAGATCAGTTGCATACACAGAATAGTTTCTGAAGTAGACACAGATGGCTGTTTCTCTTCTCCATGCGCGCTCTGTACTTTTAAGCCCTCATTTATTATAACTGACCTGGGACTGGCTGAAATAAGGTGCTCTGAGTGAGAAACTAATTTGGAGATGCCACAAAAGAGCCATTCTACAATGGCACTGAATCTGATAAAATTTTACCTCCAGCTTTTCCTAAGGAACGCTGTGAGGAGGATTTTTATTAAAATTCCCAGTTTCTGCAGCCTTAAAGGCACAGCCAGCAGTGCAGGGCAGTCATCAGCACGGCTTTTCACTTCAGCTGATGTGGGGGCTTTCTGAGCCAGTGCAAGTCACAGTAAATCCTGACATTGCCTCACTCTGCTAAGAAGCCAATTTTATAAACTTCCCTTTCTTTATGGAGGGCTGTGGCTGTTCACCCTCAGCAACTTGTGATCTCATACAAACCCCTCTGCCATCCGTTGCTTAGTCTCCCTGAAGTTATTTATAGCTCAGGTTTTGTCCTCCTCCTGTCTACTTTTTTTTCTAATTTCAAAAATTGAGTATCATGTCCCAACTTGTGGCTTGCTTTAATTACTCCATTTCACCATTCCCCATGTTTGACTATAATTTAAAGTGGTTAGAGAAAATTTTCGTGCATAATGTCTGTAGGCAAATCACTGTAGAACATCTGAAATTGAATCAGGCTCAGCCCCAACCCTCATGTCGTTTCAGTGTATAGGAAAGCTGAAATTTAAAAGAATGTATGTGTTATAAAAACATGAGGGAAGAAAGTGTTAGATCTCAGTAGCAAGTTCCAAAGAAAATGACATTTGTTCTTCCTGGGAGACCAGGAAGCATCTCACGGAAGTGATTTTTTGATTCAGCCTCAAGTGATTTTTCTGGTTTTTAATTTTGTAATAAATAATATACTCTATTTTTCTTACATTGCAGCCCCAGTGACTGGTTCTGTACCAAATGGAATGGCAGTTGCTCTAACATTGCATGTGTGGGAGGAGGAAAAAAGGGAAATAACCACAAAATTTCGAACCCCTGTGGGTTGTGATGTTAGCAAAAGTGCTGATAAAACCAAATGCTTCATAGATTTTTGTTTGACTTTAAAATCAAGTACAATAAAAAATTAAAAAAAAAAAAAAAACCAAAAAAGCAAAACCAAAAGTCCTGTGTAGCTTTTAGGGTCTGTTCCACTCCCACTTTAATACAATTTCACCTGGGATTTTGAGTAAAAGGAAGACAGGAAAAAAAGTGGGGGAGAGTGTGGGGAAGGGAAGGGCATATTAGTGAAGAAGAAGACAAAGAGTGGGTGGGGGGAGAGCCATAGAATAGCCCAAGAACTAACCTCTGTCTTTCTGTCAAAACCAGAAAGATGTTCAGCATGGAAGTGGAGGCCTGGCTAGATTCATACCCCAGAGGAACACCTTGTAGATCAGCACCCAAGGGAAAAAGAGAGGAGGGAAGTGAGGCAAGCTGGATGTCTGTTAATCACACTGAACAGAGGTGGAGAAGGATGAGAGACAGCATGAGAAACGTGAAGGTGAGTTTGCATACACATGGAGGGACAGTGCTGAAGGGCATTTGAACACAGTAACGATGTCCTACATGTCACTATTTTTTAAAAAGAAAGAATTCCTTTCCATCCCTACCCTATGCTAAACTTGGTTCCTTTCTTTTCTCTTCTTTTTCTTTTTTTGGTGTTCTTACTTGAGAAAGCCCAGCAATGTCATTGATAAAGTCTGGACAGGAAACACTTGTACCCAAAGGATGCTCAGAGCTTGTGCTGACCCTAGACCAAGCAATGCCAGTGCCACCGTGGAACTTGTCTGTCACCTTCTGTATCTGCAAAAACCCTGGCATTGTTTATGGCCTGAGATTTTCCCTCGAGGGAAATATTTCAGTGTCTGGTCAGACTTCTGTGGTGGAATCATGGAAGAAGATCAAACTGACATATGGATTACTGCAGATCTGGGTCCACAAACACTGAGGACATGCTATTCTCTAGTACAGCAAAGGAGCCAGGACACTCTGAGCCTCCAGGCTTACAAACCCCTCGAGAAACTCCTCTGTCCTTGAGATGCCAACCAAGGCTCCTGGGTCTCATGACCCATCATAGGGTTGTGATAGCAGCCAAGGTTCCTAGGACTCGTGACTCATCATAGGATTGTGTGACATCAAAGCAGACCCCATTGGAGCACTGTGGAGAAGGATATTGGGTCCTGCAGCATTCAGGAAAGGCATCAAGTTGGAGTGAGAAGTGGCTGAGTTATTCCCATTGAGTTGGAGGCTTGTTATTGGAATCATAGAATCTGGATCTGAAATTTGAGGATTTTGTGTATTATTAATGCTAATTCCTGCCATGTTTTTATTAATGACAAGTTGGGTGAAGGAGTTGGAGGGGAGTTTTCATTCGAGTTAACCACCAGCTTGGTGGTGTCATGATATAATCTGGTAGAACTGGACATTGCAGAGTTGGACACTTAAGTTATCATAATGTACATTCAAGCTATCATACATCAAATAATCTGCAGAAGTCTCTTGTCTAGTACAACTTGTCTCCAGAGCCTATCCTTTCCCAAACCTGCTCACTTCAAGATGGTGCAGTTTAATGGAAGCAGCAGCATCTTTATATGCCACTAGGCCTACTACATATGATGGAATCTGGGGAAAACTGAGGCTCCCCAAATGAAGTCAAGTCCCACATTGTGGACTGGACTGAATAGGGTGGGAGATTTAATATCAAGAGAACACACCTGACTGCCTGCCACAGATTTATTCAAGGGCCTCTGCCACAGGCTGTGTTAAACTGCAGAAGCTGTATTGAGGCTAAAGGGGTTTCTGGGAGGGTTGAAAGGTAGTAGTGGCTACGGCTGAGCTGACTCTTAGTCCTTTTATTGGGTCTGATTGGTTTGCTAAGATTCCACCAACCCCTGTTGCTGTTTGGACCCTAAGATATGGGAAGGAATGACCGGAAGCCCATGTCATCTTCCTGCTAAGGGTGCTCACCACATGGCAGGGGTACCATCTTCTGCTGAAAAGGTGGCACAGCTGAGCTACCTGACTGTAATTCACCATCTCCCCAGGGCACCGTCTCCCCAGAAAAGCATCTTTTGAGGTATCATCTGAGAGTTAGATCCCATGTTTGCTGTTTAGATGGACATTTTCATTCATGACATGAAGAATCACCACAAGCTCAAATTCCCAACTAGGGCCCATCTGTGGGGTGGTGCTTTGAAAAATTATTCCCTGGTAGGATTCAGAGGTCCCTCAACTGGTCAAGGGAAAATGGAAACATTCACCAAGAGCCTGGGGTCATCCCAGTCATCCCTATTCCGGGCCTATGTCATCTGTGCTTATTCCAAGGGGGAAGACCTCACTCTTTCTTGCCAGCTGCTATTAAAATGTCTCTGAAAACAATCTTTGGGGATTTGGGGAGTGTACCCCAAGACCACTAAAGATGTCTTTGCCCAGAGAGAAGTTTCCATCATCTGGAATTTTTGGCACATTGTCTGGCCAACTGACTCCAGAAAGACTTGGATTGGATGCAGAGTTGGAGACTTTTGGCCCTTACATTTCAGAGATTATCATTCCTGAAAATCTAGAAAGGCACATCTGGCCCTGGTTGGCTGGAGCTGGGGGCTGCTGTGGGAAAAGTTTTGGATCATTCCAAAGGCAGATATCTGTGTGTTCAGGGTTTTGCTTCTCTCTACCTTGCTGCTAGGAATTTTTTGGATGTGGAAAGAGGCATCAGTTTCAACCTGATCTTTCAATAAGGCTTCTGCAGCTTGAAAGCACATGCACCACTTGGGCTCATGTCTTCTAAGAAGGTGTGTGGACTCTGTGCAGTAGTCTGGCTATGGGAGGGTATGGAAGAGCTGTGGGCCACAGAATTTGAGGGCATCATCAAGTATGTTGTGTGCTGGGAATCCTGGAACTTTATGCGGTCAGCAGAATTACATTCTTTAGTCTAAGAACCTGTTAGACCAAAGGAGTGGGTGGGAATGCCTCCCTTGGCACCACTTCCAGTCTCTTTCTTCAGGCCCATGCTCCCACCTAGGTTAAGAAGTGCTTTAGGGGTGTGGCTTCTACTCTTGGTGTCACAGAGGTGTCTAGAACTGATTAACAAGCTCCCATGTTCAGTCTGACTGGAAAATTTGGAAACCAGGTGGGGCTTTCCAATAGGAACATCACTGTAAGGGCAGAATCCATCCCCTTTGACTTTGACTTAGGGCTTTGATGCTCTTTCTTGTTGGAGAGCCCTTCGTTTTGATGTGGCTGGAGTGCGCTGATAGAGCTCCTGAGCTTGCATCACCCGCAGGGCAGGCTCTCAGAGCTGTTCTCAGACTCAGCAGCTGAGGCAGTGCAGTGGTTCAGCACTTGCTGGCTGCATCCCTTTATGCTGGCTAACAGGGTGCCTTGTTCTTCTTTGTTGATCTCTGCTGCAGAATTTAGTCTTGGAGCTTTAGCATTCTCTGGATATACCTCCTGCTGCCAAAGAAAAACCTCTCATCTCTAGGACACATGATATGACTAAGGTTACCACATTGCAGTGCTTATCCTGGAGCTGAGGAATCTAGGAACCATGTTCTCAAAGGCAGCCTTCATCTGTCAGGACACCCAAACTTGTTCTTTTTTTCTGCATTGAGACATGGAAGAATTTAATTACAATGATTTCTTCCTCTCAAACAGAAATGAAATTTTAGGTCAAAATCAAACTGTTACCAGCTAGTTCCACATCCATTTTTTGGAGGCAGGGTGGAAACTGGAAGAGGAGAGGAGGGACAAGGGGGACTTTGGTCTAAGGTCAGGCCCAGCTGCCTCCCTCTCCGCTCTCCTTCACTGCAGCTCTTAAAGTATTGTAACCCATGGAAGGGAACATGTACACTAAGCATATGGAAAATAAGCTTGGAAAGGTGGATTGGGGCAAAATTTAGGAAAGCCTTAAGTACTACATTATAAATTTGGGTTTTTGTTTTTTGGTAGGGAGTAGGAAACTACTATGATTTCTATGCATGGAAGTAATGTGATGATGACTTAGCTTTAGAATGATTCATTCTCCCATTATTGTTTAGAGGAAAAAGAATCAAGGCGCTTTCCAATGCAAGGAACAGAACACAAAATCAAGATGGCTTAGATGATAGAGATTTATTATTACATATAACAAGAATTCTTAAAGCTATAGAGAAAGTACTAGCTCTCTATTATAAAGCCAAGAGATTGGCACACTGTGTCAAGAGAGGACATATAAATTTTTTTAAAAGTGGTCAAAAGTGGTAATTTAGAGAATGTCAAGGAGGAAAGTTAGAAAGCAGAAAAATAAAAAATAAATTCCTTATTACCTAAGTTTTTGCTACTTCTAGTTTAGCACAAAAGCTCACCTCTACCTCTGTAAATTATTATTTTTTAGATGAAAATAATTCAATATGAACACTCAGTCTCTCAGGAATATTACATTCTCATTTCAGAAAACCAATTTAGCCAAGCATAAGGATAACTAAAACAGTTCTTTCTCTATAGACGAGACCTTCGATCCATTTCAAAATAATTTTATTTACTGCTACCAAAAGTAATTATTCATCTCTAGGAACACACTCTCCATCTTATGAGAAGTTTCCACATTCATGTAGGGAGCAGTCACTGAAATCTATAAAGAAACTCAGCAACCCACTGTTAGAAGGAAAGGTGTTGTCTTCAGATTTTACTTATGTATATATGTATGTATGTATGTATGTATGTATTTTTAATATGTTTAAAAGATGGGGTCTCACTCTGTTACCCAGGCTGGAATGCAGTGGTGTGCTTATAGCTCACTGCAGCCTCAACCTCCTGGGCCCAAGCAATTTTCCTCCCTCAGCCTCCCAAGTAACTGGGGGATATATTAATCCATTTTCATGCTGCTGATAAAGATACACCCCAGACTGGGCAATTTACAAAAGAAAGAGGTTTAATTGGACTTACAGGTCCACAAGGCTGAAGAGGCCTCACAATTATGGCAGCAGGCAAGGAGGAGCAAGCCGCATCTTACATGGATGGCAGCAGGCAAAGAGAGAGAATATGTGCAGGGGAACTCCTGTTTTTAAAACCATCAGCTCTTTTGAGACATTCACTATCACGAAAACAGCATGGGAAAGACTTGCCCCCATGTTTCAATTATCTCCCACCAGATCCCTCCCATAACACATGGGAATTCAAGATGAGATTTGGGTGGGGACACAGCCAAACTATATCAGGGGACTACAAGCATGTACCATCACCCTGGCTAATTTCTTTCTTTCTTTTTTTTTTTTTTTAACCTTTTGTAGAGATGGAGTCTATGATGCACTGCCTGGTCTTGAACTATTCGCTTCAAGCAATCCTCTTGCCTCAGACTCTCGACATGCTTGGATTAAAGGTATGAGTCATTGTGACCAGCTCCTGACTTTCTGTAGCTGTCTGTGACTAGGCCAGGTACTCACAAAGAGTTTCAGATATGAACACCCACATCCAGAGAACCTCTTCATGTCTTGGCAGAGCATCATCTAGGACCTTAAAGCAATCACCAAAAGATTCTATTTTACACAGAAGAATAAGGGACGTGGACTTGGAATTTATAAATTAAAAAGGCAATTTATCATCCTTAGCTTTGGACCTAGACTGTAAGTGCATCACATTTCTCACTCTTCTGGGCATGTGCAAGGTTCATGTGGCAAAACCTAGACAGGGCAGGCATCACTGAGTGCTCTGCCATGTCATTGCTTTTCTTACCAGTAAACCAAAATGACCCAGGCATAAGACATGTATACTAATGAGTCCATAAAAAAACAAAAGGAGATGATGAACCTTTGTGAGGATGATGAACTACATGTCAGGCAGCCTGCCCTCAAAGATCGATCATACCACCCACACCTCAGGAGTCAACTCCTTGGCCTTGGTGAGATGTGCTTTTATCACAGAAACTAATGAAAACTCTCTAACTTAAACAGTGCTACATTTTGTGAAATAATATCAGTGCTTTTAATTTAAACCAATTGTATAATTTTTTTAAATTGATCACCCAGGTACTATATGGTTCTTGAGTGGATTAGAATGAAGGAAAGAAGCAAACACATATGTACATAGGGAGTTAATATGTATTGAACACTCTACATGTGCCAATATATTTCCACATGTGAACTCAATTATACATTACGTAGTAGGTACAATTATCATTATATCTTTTTTATAAATGAGAAACAAAAGAACTCAAAAGACATGATAGGTAGGTTGCAATGGGCTCCAAAATGAAAGTAACAAATGAAATTAATCAATGACATTTGCATATTTCTATTTTATTTACATTTATTTCATCTTTTTTCTCTTTTTCCTCCTAGCTTCATCACACACAAAAGTTTTGATCCTGGGTAGCCTTAGTAGTGATCTTGAGAACTGAAAGGGAAAACTGCTGTCAATTAATCAAACATGCCATAATCTTCTGGAACACTGTGTCCATGGACATTTGCTTGAGAGGAGGAGGTGGCTGGTGAAGAGCGCTATGGTGGTTCTCGCATGTCTTCATGCTTAGCAGTTGCAACATGTACAAGATTCAGTTCACTCAGTAATTAGTTCTCAGTGTCCCATGAACTGATAATCTATTTCCAAAATGATTTAGTGCAGTTTTCTCTAAAGTCCGTGCTAAAAGAGGAAATAATGAGGCTCAGAAGCATTTTACTTAAAACCTGTGTTTCTACTTATTTAAATGACTGTGCTAATTAGGCGTCTCATAAAAATTTATCTGACACATTTCACTCTAAAACCTCGAGACTTTACCGCATGTGTTCCCCTAGGATCTAGAATGGTGCTGGAAACCACTGAGATGGGAGCTACTTAGTCTGTACTCCCTGGAGGAATAGTAACTCACTTAAGGATACAACACTCTTATATAAACATATATTCAAACATGAGTTTTTTTTTTTTTCCCCCTAACTGCATATTCAGGTCAATCTGCTAGGGGTAAAACGAAGTTGGCCTAAATAGGGCTACACACAGTGTGGTCCAGAGACCAGCGTGTGAATTGTTACCAGTTCACAGAGCCATAAGTATTACAAAACTTGGGAGTAAGCCCTTAGAAACTTTATGGGAACTTGAGCAATGTACATTTTTAATGTCCATTAAATCAAATAATTAAAAGAAATGGGGGTTTATATGTTCTATTTCAATTTTCCCATTTTATTTTTTATCATGATTCACTTCTACCAGTTGGTTTCTTTTTTCTGTTTATGGATTACATTTTGATTCTTTGCAGACCTGGTAATTTTTTGTTGAATTCTGGGGAGCATGAATTATTTTGTAGTTGGGTGTTGGATGTTGCTGTATTCTTTTACGTAGTGGTGGACTTTGTTCTGGCTTGTAGAAATGTTACCAGGGATTAATTTGGTCCCCTGGAGGTGTGCTTTCAGGCTGCCTCCACACCGAAAGCTGAGGCAATAGTAAGGCTCATCTTGTTTATTCCTCATTTGTCTTAGTCCATTTGTGTCGCTGTAATAGAAATACCATAGACTAAGTAATTTATAAGAATAGAAGTTTATTTCTTACAGTTCTGAAGGCTGAAAAGTCTAAGATCAAGGCACCAGCATTTGGAGTCTGCAAGGCCTTCTTGCTGCATCCTCACATGGCAGAAGGGGCAAAAAGGCAAAAAAGATGAATACTGTATCCTCACAAGGGAGAATAGATGCTGGCAATTTGGATATGAAAAAGAGAAGCTATGAAGTGCTTCCGTTAAGCAAAAAGGTGAAAGTTCTCAACTTAATTAGGAAAGAAAAAAAGTGTAGCTGAGGTTGCTAAGATCTTGGTAAGAACGAATCTTCTATCCATGAAATTGTGAAGATGAGAGGAAGACATTTGTGCTAATTTTGCTCTCAGAACTCACACTGCAAAAGTTGTAGCTACAGTGCATAAATGTTTAGTTAAGATGGAAAAGGCATTAAATTTGTGGCTAGACGACATGAACATCAGGGTTGATAGTAGCTGATATTTCAGGCATCCTCTGGAGGTCTTGGAACACATCCCTGCCCATAAGGAGGACTATTGTATACAAATGACTAATCAGCATATGAAAACATGCCAATATCACTAATCATTAGGAAAATGCAAATCAAATCCACAATGAGATATCACCTCACACTCATTAAGATGGCTATTACGAAAAAAAAAACATACCAGCAAATAACGACTGTTGGTTGGAAAGTAGAGAAATGCGAAACTGGTGGAACATAAACTGGTGCAGCCACTATGGAAAACGGTATGTTTCCTCAAAAAATTAAAAATAGAATTATCCAGCATTTCCACTTCTGGGTATATATGCAAAAAAAAAACAAAGCTGGGACTCAGGCAGACATTTTTACACTCATGTTCATTGCAGCATTGTCTGTAATAGCCAAAAGGTGGAAGCAACCTGTGTTCATCTGTGCATAAATGGTTGAACAAAATGTGAATGAAATTTATTTAGTCTTAAAAAGAAAGGAAATTATAGCACATGAGATAACATGGCTGAACCTGGAGGATATTTTGCTAAGTGAAATAAGCCCGTCTCAAAAGTACAATACTGTATGATCTATTTATGTGAAGTAGCTAGAATAGTCAAGTTCATGAGTTAGAAAGTAGAATGGTGGTGTCAGGGGCTAGGGGGAAAGGGGGATCTGATGTTCAATGGGTACAGCTTCAGGTTGGGGTGATGAAAAAGCTCTGGAGTGAACAGTGGCGACAGGTGTACAACAGCGTGAAGGTACTTAATGCCACTGTACTACATACTTAAAATCAGTAAAATAATAAATTTTATGTTACATGTATTTTTCCACAAACATTTTTTAAAGAAAAAAGAAAAAAAATAACTTCATAAAATACAACTGAATATCCTCCACAGATAGTTTGAGAATCACTAATCTTAAGGAGCTCAAGGCAGGAAAATGTCTAAGTAAGGGGGATATTGGTGAGGTTTCCACCCAAGACTAAAAATGACAATTAACTTCCAGGGCCCCGAAGCACTACCCAGCTAAGGAACAGGAAGGTCTTAATGTGTCAGACCTATACAATCTGCCATGGTTTTCATTTTTATATCCTTCTGTTTTCTTACTCAGTTAGCAATAAAATCCCCAATAATGGTCTGTGCGTTGGGCTTTGTGGAGAGCAAGCTGACCAAACTTGGGGAGGCTGTATTGTCTTCTGCAGGGGGTGTTGGGGAGACCTTAAGAAGTTGGGGAGGTGGTGGCTGCTCTGAAGAAGAGCAAAAGAAATTAAGTCCCCGTGGTCTGAAGATAGAAACAGGGACAATATCAAACAAGTATATATTCTTTAGCCTGAAAAAGAGAATACTGTTAAATAATTTGTGTAACATTATCCTATTTCTATATACTAGTAAAATGCATATTTCTACGTCTACATGCCTGGAAAAAAAATTCCCAGAAGGATATAAATAAAAATGTGAACATTGGTTAATCTCAGCAATCAGATTTATGGAAGGGTTTTACCTTCTTCATTTGTAAGTTGCTACATCATCTGTTGTTTTTACAATGGGCGAGTAAATTTTTATAATTGGGGGCAAGAAAGCAATTTTTATTTAAAGTTAGAACAGGATTGACAGAAGATGCTAAGTGGCCCAGACTTGAGGTCTCTTTAGTTTTATTTTTAGAGATTTATGCACAAATTAGTGGATGCTCCATTATTTCTCATTCCATTTTTAACACTATAGTTCTGATCAGCAGTTTACTCATTGTAAAGTAACACCCCTTACCATTTGATGTGCTGAAAGTGCATTTCATTTACACAGGTCAGATAAGATTAGGAACCGCATTAGAGTAATGAATGTCACTGGACTTTGTCATTTAACAAATCCTTAAATCCAACTCTAATCTCATTCATTAATGCTACAGACAAAAGGGTTAATTGCTAAAGTATAAGGTTTCCTACTCATTCAGACACAAATGTTACAATGTTAAATGTTACTAATGCACAGCTGTATTTCTTTGTATCTTTAGAAAGATGATATTCAGTACTGATGTATTCAGTACTCTAAGAGTTACAGATTTGTTGGTTCTGAAGAGGTTATCCCTTGGGTAACTCATTATCACTAGTACTAGGAGAATGTCTAAGATGAAACAACCCAATTAATCAAGACAGGGCATGCATGTGGTGACTATATGATATGAGCAGATGTTGTCAACTCCTGAATTGTCACCATGCAGCCCTGTGGTTGAGGCAGTACCCCTAAGGAACAGGTTGGCCACTGATGCTGGGATCCTACTGCCTGGAAGCAACACAGAGCCATGCTCAGTTGCATCCCTGTAGCCCTGACCCAGCTGGAAAGGACGATCCTGTTGTCTTATGATTCTTCTGCATCAAACCTCTTACCACTTTACAAAACAATCAAACACACTGATGTGAGTTTTAACTTCTTTGATTTTGTTTTAAATTATGACCAAAGTGCCAAGGAGAAGTGAAAGTTTCTAAATGGCCTTGAAAGATCAGCCTCCAAATGTGTTATCTCAATCCCTGGAATCCTCCACAGCCATTAAAAATTATGTCATAAACGTTTTTAAAGACATGAGAATGTGTTCACTTCATGCCATTATTGTGAAAAGAGCAGCTTACAAATGAATTCGTATGAACATAAAATTTGAATCCAGTTTTGTAAACTCACAAAAATGGAAAGTTCAACTATTATAAAAGACAAGAAGCATTAAAATGTCTAATGTCAATATTTGAGGGAGAGAGAAAATATTTGGTTCTTGTTATTGTTTTGCTTTATCCTTTTATTTTTTTAACTACATACTTTCCTACATTTTCCAAATTTTCTAGAGTAGAAATATATTACTTTCTTAAAAATAACAGGCTCTCAATAAATGTTATATTTAGGGTTATTCTCTACACCAATCATCCAGTAGATTATTTCTTTGCATCAGTTCAACAGCAACAGATACTTGCCAACAAATCTGCATTCTGCAATGTTGGGATAAGGCTTAAATAAAAATTATCCAACTATGCCACATTTTTCTCAAACTGAAATCTAACGAGTAACTTACCCTTACCCTTCCTTATCCATCCAGATAGAGATAACTTTTTTTTTTTTTTGAGATGGAGTCTCACTCTGTCACCCAGGCTCGAGTGCAATGATGCGATCTTGGCTCACTGCAACCTCCACCTCCTGGTTCAAGGGATTCTCCCACCTCAGCTTCCCAAGTAGCTGGAATTACAGGCACCCACCATCATCAAAAGAGATAAAATCAGAAACAGAACCAGAAAACAAAGTCGGAAAATGTTTGCCCAGAGGAGAAGATGACACAGTCCAATTATCTCCGCTTTTTCTCAAAGTTCTAACAGGAAGATATAATTAAGAGGCTGCCTTGGGCCAAGAGGTCACTTTCTTTAGGAATACTTTTTCTTCTCCTTGCCCAGATGTCAGGGAGGAAAAAAAAATAACAACTGGCATTCCTACTGTGCTCAGAGCTTTAAAAGTACTTTTATACATAATAAGTAGGATGCAAACAGAAACTGTCCAGAACAGTCTGATGTCCTACTGAAAAATGCATTCCCCTACCTGCCTACATTCTGACTTGGATCACTAGTAGCAGCCAAGGGGGTCACAGAGGCAGAGTGAGGGAATGAATTGTGCCATAGGGCTGACTTTATGCCAGCACCAGTCACTCCACATATCTTATGCATGCAGTCTTTAAGACAACACTGAGGCATAATATCTTTATTTATATCAGAAGTCAACATCATTCTCAGCAAACTGACACCAGAACAGAAAGCCAAACACCGTATGTTCTCACTCATAGGTGGGTGTTGAACAACGAGAACACATGGACTCAGGGAGAGGAACATCACACACTGGGGTAGTTGGGGGTGTAGAGGAGAGACAGTGGGGGGTGGGGAGGGGGAAGGGTGGGGAGGGATAACATGGGGAGAAATGCCAGATATAG
>NW_016107821.1:1256060-1301535 GCF_001604975.1 Cebus imitator | reverse complement strand
CCCATAGGCAGATCCAGCCTGCAGCTTGCATTTGTAAATTGTTTGGAACACAGCCACACCTGTTTGTTTATGTGTTATTATCTATGGCTGCTCTCGTGCTACAATGGCATAATTGAGTATGTAGTTGCAGCAGAGGCTATTTTTCCTGCAAACCCTAAAATTTTGACTATTTGTCCCTTTACAGAAAAAGTTTACCAGTCCCCGACCTACATAACACTTATGAGAAAACGAGGGATGTTCAATGGTATTTCAGTATTTCAGTGTCACTGTGATACTTACCGGTGGGACGAAGATTTAAAGATGTGCCTGACTTTTAATTAAAGTCCATGTTCTTTATCTTTCTCCAAATCAAAACTTAAAGGTAAAACACCAACTTCCTCTAAAGTATACTGTATGCGTGGCATAGCACATTACAAACTGAGAAAGATGAGACATGAATGATAATGCTATTTTTAAAGATACTTGTGAGACATAATAACTGTTGGAAACTTCAGCTATATAAGAACACTGCACTGTAAGTTATCTTTTCCCTTCAACTTCTAACGTAACTCTAAATTATAGCAGTTATAATTAAGAGCAAAAATATACGACAAACCATTTGGGGAAAAAGTGGAATTTTAACAAGAAAATTAACACTAGTTTAAATGTACTGCTTTTGGATTGAAACACGATTTAAAATATTTGATGTGTTCATGTAATGTGATATGGTATCACCCGTATGAACTTGCTGACTCTTTCCCAGGCTGGATAGGGAGGTGTGGGGCAAAGTGTGCTTAAAATAAAAGTCTACCTTCTTCTTCATTTTTAGCCTGGCTTTTGTTTTAAATGTCCTTTTCTCTTTTTTGCTTAACTTCTTAACCATCCAATTAGGAAAAACAAGGTACTTTGTAGAGACTTTTTGCAGGCACCTGGTGGAAGGTAAAGGTATGGAAAAAACTACTGCTCCCCTCTTCACACTGCCTCACCTGAGCCTTCAGTTTAGCGGCATTTACTGGCAGCCATTAATCCTCCCCACGTGCCATGGGCACCATAAAAGTACAAGACTTTAAAAACAGAGACCGAAAAAGAGTGTTGAGCTGGCTCAATTCATAGCAGGGGCAGCAAATGCAGGAAAAGTAGCATGTCTCCAAGACCTCAATTTCTCCTAGATGGAGTCTAGCTGTTTTATCAGTCTGAGAAAGGTTAGTTGAGAAGGGAATAAAATGGTAGACCATGGCTTATTTTCACTCTTAAGGCAAGTTAGAATTCAGGTTTTGAAAAGTCAAAGTCCATGCATCTCAGTCAGTCCAGATAAAATGAAAGGGAAGAAATAAGTTAGCACCATAGTACCAATCCTCCCAGACACATGTAGGAAGCAGAGATAAAAGCCCTCACTCCGCAAGTCTAATCTGAGGGCATGCAGCACTCTCTAGCATTCAGGCAGTGAATGTGGTCATCTTACTTGCTAATTTTCACTCATCTTCTCCTGGAGGACAAAGTGGATAAAATTCCTAGCAATCAGAACAAAGCAGTGGAAGTATTCACTAATTGTTCAGTGGGAAAGGCAGTGACAGTCCTGATTAGAGTGTGGCATGGGGATTTCCATTTCCTACATACTCCAGTTTTCTGTTAGCACAAAGAATTGGGTTGGATACATATATAATCCTGAAAGTCTCCCTGAGAACAGCCTGTGACATTAGCCCATTACTCACTGGGGTTGTGAGTCCAGCACAGGGGTTCTAGCAGAATGCACTCTGAATCTACCAGGACCCGTTGTGCAGTCTCAAGGTCAGGATGACCCACAGCATCAGACAGCTTCTGCCAAGTCAGCTTTTGCTCCTGACAGAACAATGGAAGAGGGAGAGCTGTTAATTCACATCTTTCTCAGTCCATTTGACCTATGCACCTCCTACTAGATGGCTTGTACTTGCAAAAGGGAATGTTCCAGCAGCCCAGGACACTTTACCAAGTCCCCACTGGGACTCTTGGTTTGTTCTTTTTTGCCCATCTTTCTTCCATTTCTTACGTGGCAAACTCACCAGAAGAGGTACAGCTGGGCCGTTACCACCTCTGTGGCTTCTTTTCTGAGTCCCCCAACCAGAGTCCATTACTTTCTTGCACATATTTCCTCACATCTTGTGTCTATAATTTCCACATAGAAATCGTCACGCCATGTGGAGGCATCTGATGATTTTCTGTCCGTTCATCGCCACACTATATTGACCTTTGTAGCCAGAGCACCCAGCTCACTGCCTAACAATAAGTAAAGTAGGCAATTCAAGAGGTCTTTGTTTATGACTAATCAAAAAAATGTGATTATGGATTACTCTAAAAATAAATATTACATTAAATCATAATTATTACATTAAATTAAATTAAGTATTAATTTAAATATTACCCCCCAAATCTGAAAACATACCGTATATTCACATTTACTAAAAGACAGTAAAAGTTTAAGCAAAAAAAAAAAAAAAAAGAGGTAGGTCCCATGTGGTGGCTCACACCTGTAATCCCAGCACTTTGGGAGGCCAAGGCAGGCGGATGACCTGAAGAGGGGAGTTAGAGACCAGGGTGACCAACATGGAGAAAACCCTGTCTCTACTAAAATTACCAAAATTAGCCAGGTGTGGTGGCGCATGCCTGTAATCCCAGCTACTTGGGAAGCTGAGGCAGGAGAAACGTTTGAACTCAGAATGCAGAGGTTGCAGTGAGCCAATATGGCGCCATTGGATTCCAGCCTGGATGGGAGAGGAAGAAAACAAAAAAAAAAAAAAAAAAAAAGAGAGAAGGAGGAAAAAAAGAAAGAAAGAAAAAGGAAGGAAAGGAAAGAAGGAAGGAAGGAAGGAAAGAAAGAAGCAAAGGGCAGGAAGAATAAAGCTTTGCTAAGGAATGTATGCAGGTAGCATCTCATTCCAGAAGCCAAATAGATAGAACATGTGGTCCTTCATTACTTACAGCTAGCAGGGAAAATATAGGCAGAAAGCTATCAAAAACAGGGTGAATGACCAATTTCATGTTCAAAGGGGCTAAGAGTGGGAAGACACCTGGAGCTTAAAGGCAGTTCAGGGATTTCAAGGCTGAGAAAATGGATGTGTGCCTTGCCAGCCTCATCCCTGATCAAGATAAGATCCCTAAGTTCAAGATTAGAGCTGTCTGGCCTCTACTGTGGGTGGAGCAACAGAATCTAAATGAAGAGAAGTTTCTGTCAAACAAGCACCATTTCCACATGCTCAGCTTCTGGAATACAGTAGAAATAATGTATTGATACAGTAAGACCCACACAACACATGCTTTATAAAAAATTTCTTATACAACCTCTTTAAAAAGTAATTTGGCATCATTCTCTAAAGGCATGCCTATAGATATTCTAATAGGTACTCTATAACCTAGAAATTCCACTATTAGGAGAAAAATTCTTGCACAGGAGCAATAGCAGTCATGTACCAGAACATTCACAGCTGTACTTTTGTAATAGAAGAAAAACAAACTGAGATCTCCATCATCTGGAGAATAGATAGAAAATGAACTATGCAAATGAAAAAAATATTATATAGCAGTAAGAATGAATTAACTATAGATAAAGATAACGTTATGGGGGAATCTTAGAAACAAAAACAAAATAAACAAGTTGCTGATGGCAATGCTTAGAATGATTAATTTTTTTATTAAGCCCCTAAATAAGAAAAGTTGAGATGTTATTTAGCAATATGTACACATGTATTAAGACTACTGGGGGAAAAACGCAAGAAATTTAAGCAGTGGGTATGCAAGAGGATGGAATTGAGGAGCACTCATGTAATTCTGACAGTTTACAGGTATGCATTTTTTGCTATGCTTTTGACAAACATATGTTACATGCTTTATTCTGTATCAGTAGAATATTATATAACATTAAATTAATATTTATTACTGGAAGGCATTTGTTTTGAAAATGTTTTATATCCAGAAGCTTTGCTATCTATGGTGCCACCATAGAAGAATAGACAGGTAAAAACTCAGATATGGAAAGACTTTTTAAGAAACCATTCTTTCTTACTTGAAAAATGAGAAAATCAAGGCACAGGGGCTCAATTAATTTGCTCGAAGCTACCCAACAAGCTAATGTCATTTTTATTTCCTTCATTGTCTGGCCAATAACAATCACTTGAGCTGTTTTTACTTGAGGAAACAAACGGTTAAAATCACGGTAAACTTTTCACTAGCTGAACCAATATTCCAGAAGGGCTCAGATTTAGATTTTTATAGCAAGTGATTTTTTTTCCTTGGGAAGAGTCTCTCTCTGAACATTTCCACAATAAGCTGGCAGAACAAAATACTGAGGCTACCCAAGTTCTGGAAATATTTAGGGGTTGTTTCCTACTAGAACACGCTTCACTCTCCCCATGTGAAATACAAAGAATCAAGGTTCCAATGAGACCGTACGGATACAGCTATCAAAGGAAAATTTGAAGGTCCAACATGTATCACATTTTTAATAAACGACAAAAGACCGAGTCAACTGGAATTGCCTTTGAAGTAATTTTGCTACATTTCATACCTGGTTTAATCATAGCATAACACAGAACTAAACAGGAAAATGTTGCAAAAAAAAAAAAAGACTAGAAGAGGCATTTCTCTGTTTGTAGCCAATGTCACACTAGATGCCTTGGAAGAGGAGAAGCTCCCCCTTGGAGTGGGGGTGCTCAGCTACACCAGCCTGAGGCTGTGCTTCATGTAATTGCTAGCCAGTGTGGCTCACAAAGGACACATCTCCAAGGGCCCTGGAGCCCACAAGTTCTATGAAGAAAAAGAAAGGGAAAACCTGGAGGATTTGCCCTTGGCATGCTCAACTGTGAGGAAGATCTGGTTCAGTTTGTCTCTTCCAGAAACTCCCCATGGAAAATGTCATGTCTCTGTGAAAAGGCAACTCTTCCTATGTTTACAGAAAGGCATAGAGATTCAAATGTCTTCTGGAAGGAGTCAGCAGAGGCAGAATGAATACAGAGAGGATAAATTCATATCCTTGACGTGAAACGAAAAGGAGGGGGCTTAAAACGATATGGTGGAAGAATGGTGGAACATTCTGAAGCACATGAAATGCTTAAATGAGAGTTCACAGAGGAAGCCGCTATTATACAAAGAATGTAAGGGCATCAGTTGCCACTCTAACCATACATTAAAAAGAGGTGTAGATAGACTGAAAGAGAAAGGGATTTCCCTCATTGTCTTTTATTAAACAGCTTTATTAAAATACAAGCGATGTACACTGAACTTTACATATGTAAAGCATACAGCTTAATAAGTTCTAACATCTGTATCCCTCCATGGAACTGCCACCACAATCAAGAAAATGAACATGTCCATCACTGCCAACAGTTTATTCATGCCTCTTGGTACTCCCTCCTTTGCAATATTCCCCACTCCCATGCCTAGGGAACCACTGATCTGCCATACAGATTAGTTTGCATTTTCTAAGATTTTATATAAATGAAACCATAAAATTTTCATTTTGCATAATGATTTTGAGATTAATCCATATTGTGGTTCATAAGGTAGTCTAATTCCTTTTCATCACTGAGTAATATTCCGTTGTATGGATATACCTAGTCTGTTTATTCATTCACCTACTAGTGGACATTTGAGTCACATCCAGTTTTTGGCTATAATCATTTATGTTCAAGTCTCTGTAGGACTTAGGCTTGTTAAATAAAATTGATGGTGACAGGGTCATTGTTAATGGGCTGAGCTCCTGCGCTAGATGCAACAGACCAGACCAAACCAGAATAGAGTCACTTATGCTAGGAGCTATGAGGTAAAACTGAACAGAAGATTCACAACAACTGATAGATACGGTCCCAATCTACTTGAATTGCCATGATAATGAAATCCTCTCTACTTTAACTGAATAAGGAAAGTAACTTTGAAATGGCCAGTCTGCTTTTTTTCTGCTTTCTTAAGCTATTTTTCTACCTGTAAAGCCCATCTGCTACGCTCAGCTTAGCGGAGTGCCTTTCTTTTTTCATAGGCAGGATGCTGGTCAATTAACTGATCACTAATAAAGGCCAATTAAATTATTAAACTCAATTGGCTAAAATTGTGTTACATAGCTTTCATTTCTCCTGAGTAAAATACCTAGGAATGGAGCAACTACATCATATGGTACATACATGTTTAATTTTTTGAGAAACTGTTAAACTGTTTTTCCAAAGTCGCTGTACGATTTTACATTCTCACCAGTAGTATATGAGGATTCCAGTTGCTTTATATCCTTCACAAACATTTGATATGGTCAGTCATTTTCATTTTAGTTATTCTAATAGATGTACAGTGGATTCTTCTTGGGTTTTTAATTTTCATTTTCTTAATGACAAATGATGTTGAATATATTTTTATGTACTTGTCTTTATATATTTCCTTTGATGAAGTGCCCCTTCAGATCTTTTGCCCATTTTTTTAATGGGGTTGTTTACTTATTATTGAGTTTTGTGTTTTTAAAATATTTTGCATATAACTTCTTTATCAGACATATAATTTTGTACCTATTTTCTTCCAGACTGTGGTTTGTTTTTTCAATCTTTTAATTGTATTATCTAAAGTATGAGTTTTTAATTGTAATGAAACCCAACTTAACAAGTTTTTTTTAAATCAGTTGTGTTTTGGTGTCCTAGCTAAGAAATCTTTGCCCAAGCCCAAGTCACAAAGGTTTTCACTTATGTTTTCTTTTACAAATTTCATAGTTTGATATTTAGGTCTATAATCTTTTTGAGCTAATGTTTATGTGTAGTGTGAGTTGTAAATCAAAGTTTGTTTCTTTGTTTTTACATATGAATATACAATTGTTGAAAAGGAAGACTAGTGCCATTTGTTGAAAAGACTATCTCTTTGCACTAATGACCATTATACTTTGTCACAGATCAGTTTTCCGTGTATATTTGGGTCTATTTCTGGGCTATTTTGTTTCATTGAGCTGTTTGTCAGTGTTATACAAATCCCACAGCGTCTTGATTACTGTAGCTTTATAAATAAATCTTGAAATTAGATGATATTAGTCCTCCAACTTTGTTCTTTTTGTCAAAGTTGTTTTGGCCATATTTTGTCATTTGCATTGACATATAAACTTCAGAATCAGCTTGCTAATTGCTAAGGTTTTGATTGACATTGCCTTTAATCTCTAGATCTACTTGGAAAAAAAACCGGACATCCTAACAATATTAAGTATTCTTGTAAATATGGTTTAACTTCATTTATAAAGGTCTTCTTTAATTTCTCTCAGTGTATAGATCATCCACATTTTTTTATCAGCTTTGACTCTAAGTACATTATATTTTATTCACTTTAAAGGAAGTTTTCTTTCAATTTCTGATTTTTTATTGCTTGTATATAAACTTTCCTGTTAGTTCCAGTAGCTTTTTTTGTGTGTGAATTCTATCAAATTTTCGAGAGCTGAGAATAATGATAATTTTACTTCTTCTTTTTCAATCTGAATGCCTTTTATTTCATTCATATATTCATTTTTGGCCTGGTTACACTGTCTAGTACCTTCAGTATAATGTTGAATAGAAGTGATGAGAGCAGATCTTTCTGGAGTCTTCCTGATCTTATACCTATAGATCATTTTAAAAGCACCATCTCTTTTCTTCAATCTCCACCCCATGCTTAAAGTACCTACAGATGCTATGCTGGGTCTGTCATGGGACAGGATTATTTACTTCCCTTTAACCAGCAAGCAATCTTTTGTAGAGGCCTGCCCTGGATGAAGCTCTAGAGATGCATTGCAGGTGCTCCTGCCTTCAAGAAGGAAGCCTCATACAACAGATTCAATGAGGCAAATCTGCATTCTGCCATACAAGCTTTATAAAAAGATGATCAATAATCTGGAGTTTCCTGAATACCACTGAGGACTTTAAATCAGGGAAAGGAAAAATATTAACTGTGATATTTATGACATTTTCCCATACAGTGCTGACAGCAAGTTGCTGTTGAGCCTTGTTCTCTTGGGGGTGGCAGATGTGCATGTTTGTGATTCAAAACAAGAATCAAGGAGACACCTCCTTGTCCCTCTGTTCTGTTTAAATGTCCTTCTCCTGTAAACCATGTCTCTGGAGGGCAGATGGTAGGCTCCAGGGAGCTGCCCAGGGTAGTTTTATTTCTCTTTCACTTTATACTTGTTTAAAGACACCAGGTTACCCCCAAAGCCAATTTTTGCTAATTTTTTGCTTATCCACCAAAAACAATAGAGATTGTCAGTTAATATATTTGGACTGAAGAAAAATGATAAAAGTCACAACAAAGTTTATTGTGATAGTCAAAAGAAATGAGGAAATATAATCCCACTTTAAAAAACCAAAGTCTTCCTTTGAAATTCGGGAGTGAAGGGAAACATTGATATTTGTCTTCATCGCTTTAGAACTTAAAGGGGATATATTGGACTCTACTATTTAACTGCCAAATCCGACATTCGTATCCATCTGGACATTTTAAAACAGATCCCTGAGCCAGTCAGAATTGGCAGTTGGCTGTATAATCACACCTGCATATGGTGCAGGATTTTTTTTTAATGGGCAACAGTTAGAGCATGAAAGTATTGCATGATGTGCTTCCATTGAGAACGCATGCTGAAACGTGCTTGCACGTGTAAATAATTATATTTTAAAGCTCTCTGTTAGCAAGCCTTTGTTCTTTTCTTCCTACAAATCAAATTAGTTGGGGATACAGTTCATTTTGAAATTATTTGAAAAATGTTTTGGTGTTCTAAAATTTCCTTTGTACCAAAGCTTTGCAAAGTTGAAAGGAAAGCCACAAAGCTTCACAATGAGTAAAGAAAAAAAATTGCATAAAACCAACCACAAATTCAGTATGATAAGCACTCATGCTTATACAAGAGTGGAAGTTAAGCTGTGTCTATAAGTACATGTCAACCGTCATGTACAGTTTAGCTTCAACTCATTGTATAGGAAGATAATCATTAGTGCTTATATATCTATGGAGAATGCCAGATTCAAAAAGATTACATTTATCTCAGTCCAATTCAGGCCACAAAGTATCTCCTTGATCTTTCTTGTAAGCACAAGTCTAACTGTACATTACCGCAGTTCCATCCAGGTGTGAAGTTGGGTGATCGGGGCAACTCTTCGAGATTATTTTCAAAGGAAGCAAATGTAATGGGAAAGGGAGCCTCATTACTTGGGAGAGCCCAGTAAGAAACTGTCTTCAACCACCTCCCCTGCCTCCTTTGCTGGTAAATGGGACCAGTGTGGGAAAGACAATGAGATAATCTACAAAAACACCTGAGATAGTCTTGTTAAGATGGCCCATTCACTCTGGCCACTCTGCTACTTAAGAATAATATCATATTATTATTCTTATATCTTGATTTGTATCATCAGAAAATCTTATATAGTGTGGTCTAGTCTCTAGGTAGGAGATTCCATCTAAATTTAGCTTTCAGGAATGCTTCAGTAACTGCTGACCACCAACATGGAAGGGGACATCCAGGAAAAATAAAAAATGAGCAATTATATTTAAAATGCAGGGTAGAGTGCCCATAGGTAATGCCCGACTCCCATGTTCAAGGCATCTGTGGCCACTTTGATCATGCTGGGCCTTTTCTTCTCCTCCGTCTCCCCACCACTCTCTCCTTTTCTCTGATTTCCATCTTCCTATCTGCCCCCTGGCTGCATCAGTTCCTGACACCAAAAGCTCTTGTTACTGTTTGTGCACAGAAAACACTCTTGAGAAATTAGATACCTAATGTAAAAGACTTTGGTCATCAAAAGCATCATTTGAAAATGAAATGATTTTTTTGAACTAAATTTAGGTCTCTGTCACTGGTGAATATAAAAGCAGATATGTGAAATTACAGGCAAAAAACCATGCTTGGTTTTTTGACCTCCAAAATAAGTGGAAAAGTATCATTTTATGATGTTTCTTACCAGACAGTGAAGGAATCATCCATGCCTCTCTAAATGGGATGGCCTTTTTTGATTTGGACAGGGAAAATATCAGTACACAATATTTTATAATCATCACAAATATGACATGAGCCCTTGAGCCTGAAGAATATGTGTACTGATGAAAAGGGTGGGGATAAGATTTAGACAAAAAGATGATCTTAACTAAGATCATGACTTTGGATTACATGGTAGTTTCCTTCAGACTAATTTTTTTTTTTTCTGATGATACAAATCAAATTCTTATGAAAAGGGCTCATACTGTTTCAGCTCAATCCAGTCCCTTTGGGAACAATCAATGATGGGCATGGACATGAATTTATACTTTACAAGCTGGATCGGGCAGAGTTCAGTACAGATAACAGAATCACTCTAGCTGTTTTAAGAGGTAAAGTATTTACAGGAAATTAAATGCTTACAAAATGGGTAGGAGGGCTCTGGGCTGAATGCATGGATGACTTGTAAAAAAACACAGCAGAACCTGCCCACCAGGAAAGCTGCTATCTCCATTGTCACGTCATCAGGGACTCAAGAAATCAGTGAACCTGTCTCCTAACTACAAGCTCTAGTTCCACGACTCCTTTGCTGGGATCCACCGCAGAACAACCAATGCCCCACCTCTTGATGCCTGTGAAACAGAAAATGAAGCCTGACACTCCTGAAATGCTGCTTCAAAGAAACCAAGATTGGTGTCTTACTCTTATTCATGTGTGCTTTGCAAATCATGCTTAGATACATATACTTTAAGGAAGACATACGTTAGCTGAAAAATATAATACTTTGTTCCTGGTCTTTAGCATGACATGTGAGTGGTTCTCAAACTTTGCTGCAAATTAGAACTTCCTGGGGAGATTTCAGAATCCAAACACCCAGGCTATACCTCAAAACAAGCATATCAAAATCACTGGGGATTCAGTATATTTGCTTTTTAAAATACACTGCAGGTGAATCGCATGTGTAGCCAGTGCTAAACCAAAGATGCAGGCATGGCTTCTCAAAATTTATTGTACTCATGAATGACCCTGGTACTTTGTAAAAATGCAGGATCTGCATTTTTCGGTTAGTGCAAGTTAGGACCCAAGATTAATTACACATTTTTAAGAAGCTCTCAGTCAGTGTCAATGTTGATGCAGATTACACTTTGAGCAACACAGATGGACAGCAGTTCTCAAACTATAGTGTGCATCAGAATTACCTGGAGAGTTTGCCAAAACACAGATTGCTGAGGCCGTAGGTGTGGGGCTTAAGAATTTGAACAAATGCTTAGGTTTCTAACAAGTGGCTTAGATGATGCTGAAGCTGTTGTTCTGGAAACCACAGCACCACCTGATGCAAAACCTTTTACAAGGGAGTTGGAATGAAGTTGAGTGAGCCAATTGCTATATCTGCAACAGGTGGCCACCATGTGGAGTTGCTAACGAATTCATAGTGTATATTCCATTTGGATCCAATAGACAGAGGGGGACTCTGAGGAGCAAATGAAATGCAATTACTTATTCAAAATCCAGTTACCTTTATTTGCCTTCCTTTCATCCATGAAATTACTGGTGATTTAGCTAGGGAGAACTCATGGAAACTTATATCTGTATGGTAGAAGCAAGGAGAAAAAAAAGAGAACACTTATTTTCCACATCCCAGTGAACAGATAGGACTATTCATCTCCACATTTTACTCTTTGGAAAATGAAAGCAAAGTATATGAATGATAAATGAATGGTGGAGATAAATAGTCTGTAGCTCACGTGATTTCCATGGGAAGAGATTTCAAGTGACATCCAGTTCACTGCTAATTCATTAGGCACACATCAGATGTTCGGTATTATGTCTTCACTGCAATGCACTCAGAGTAGGGGGATGAGGGGGTGAGTAGATTTCTGAATGCATCACTAGCCAACAACTTTTAAAAAGGGTTTTATCATAAACTAGGAAAATAAAATAGGTGTACAGTAATAATAGTCTTCAAATGATGTGTTTCACTGTAAATTATCATATCAGATGGAGTTTTTTCATAAATTATTTTATTTCTTCCATGATGATTTAAAGGGACTATCTTCAAACCAGTACAAGTATTCCATAAATAATATCTGGCCATTTTCTTTTTTTTTCTTGAGGCAGAGTCTTGCTCTGTCGCCCAGGCAGGAGTGCAATGGCGTGATCTTGGCTCACTGCAACCTCTGCCTCCCGAGTTCAAGTGATTTTCCTGCCTCAGCCTGCTGAGTAGTTGGGACTATAGGTGTACGCCACCACACACAGCTAATTTTTGTATTTTTAGTTGAGATGGAGTTTCACTGTGTTGGTCATGCTGGTCTCGAACTCCTTACCTCGTGATCCACCTGCCTCTGTTTCCCAAAGTGTTAGGATTACAGGTGTGAGCTACCACACCTAGCCTATCTGGCCATTTTCTAACTAATTAAATAATTCATTGCACAATAAAACAGCTCACACCTTTCAGCAAGAAATACATTAAACTTGAACAATAAAGGCATTACATAATGAATTAGGACACAATTAAAATTTGCTTTAAATATTTCTTTGGGGAGAGGACACCACACTTCTACTCAATGAAGAGTAACATTTTTATGGTCCAGAGGACTATTTTTTTTTTTTAACACTGATTATGCCATGAATTCATAGGAAATAGGTTCCAGCAGTTCAGGCTCCTTCCCCTTTGTTCTCACACAGTGTGCTTCTCTGGGTGGAGCAGGCTGGCCCTTCAGTTGAGCCCAGGTCCCTTTCTCTTTGTCTTCTTCCTGTTTTTCTCTCATTTTCCTTCATGCATTTCAGGAAGCTATTTCGGCTATTAGAGTGCTTAATGTGTTCAATATGCACTTGGCAAGAATCTTGCCCTCAACTTGTTTACAACAATGCCAGCAGCATGCTGGTGACACTGTAGACTCTTCCAGTTTAGCCATGGTAACACTCGTGGGGCATTCCTTTTCAAAGGGTACCCATTCCCTTGATATCTGCAATGTCACCTTTCTCATAGGTTCACATATATGTGGCCAAAGGAACAACTCCATGCCTTCTAAAAGGCCTAGAGCACATATACCTCATGCCTCTGCTGTTTCCCTCTGTGTTCGTCATTTTGGCAAATTACTGGAAGATGGCCGTTCTGGCTGAAAACATCGGATAGAGTTTTACTTGTAATCATAGCTTGGGATCACTATCTACTCTTTAGTAGGCCATCTACCACCTCCCATTTTCCCCTTTTCTATATCACATCTACAGACACCCAAAATAAAGGTCCAGTCTCAACACGGTTACTGCGTAAGCTGAATGAACCTGAGAATACTACTGTGATCCGAGTCCCCATGGTCTCCATGGTCTCCACTGACTGAGGAATTGAGATAGATAGGCATGTGGACTTGAAATGCAGGAGCGTTCAATGACGGGGTGAAAGAATACCAGGTGGGAGGAACGCTTAACCAGTAGGTTCTGATTCTTTTCTTCAGCATCAATTCAAAATGACTACAGTGGTCTTCCCCTAACTTGCCCTCGGTATTCAAAGCATTTTCTCTCACACTAGCAGAGAGTCTATTCAAACTACTGAAATGCACGGTATACTCCTAGGCCTTGGGAATGTAAAACCCGTATGAGAGTGAGCTGTTTTTACTCACAACCCTCCTGCCCTCTTAATACCAAATGAAAGATGTTTTGGGTTTTGGTTTTGGTTATTTTTTTTTTCTCACAGGAACCAGTTCTCTGATTCTCCTGGCACAAACTGGGCATTCAACAATTCTATTCCATTCTGACACTAGCTACCGAGAGTCGGTGCAGATGCCACAGGTTAAGGGCCCAGTCCCACACGATTGCCCCTCCCATTCCAGATGCTAGCCACAAGTCCCAGGTCTCCTGAACCCCTGACCACCTAGCTATAAATCAAGAGTTTCCATGACCCCCTCCTCAGGCTCAATAATTTAATAGAAAGGATCACAGAACTCGGGAACATATTTTGCTTACATCTACCAGTTTATGAAAAAGGATACAGTACAGAAACAGCCAAATGGAGAAGATGCATAGGACAAGGTATAGGAGGTGTGGAGCAGTACATGGAGCTTCCATGCTCTTTCCGGTATGACATCCTCTAGCACATCGATGTGTTCACCAACCTGGAAGCTCCCGAACCCTCAGCATTTAGGATCTTTTATAGGGGTGCTTGATTACAAAGGTGTGATTAATTAAATCATTAGCTATGGGTGATTAACTCAGTCTCCAGCTCCTCTCCCAGAAGAAGGTCTGAAAGTCCCAACCCTCTAATCATGTCTTGGTCTTTCTAGCAAAAAAGAAAGACCAAGATCCTGAAACTATCTGGGGACATACCAAGAGTCACTTCATTAGAACAAAAGACACTCACATTTATCACTCAGGAAATTCCAAGCACTTTAGGAGCTCTATGCTAGGAACTAGGGACAAAGACCAAATATCTTTCCATGATGCCACAGACAGAGGCTGCAACCTCTGAAGTTCTTGCGACCAAGTTTTAGAGGTAGGATGTGGACATAATGATACAATTAACTATACAATGATGCATTATCTTTGCGTATTACAGACCCAAAGTGTTATAAGCATTCATAAAAGAAAGTATTCAATGGCTAAGGGCTAGAATAGCCTGGATCAACCCAACCTCTAGGGTGGGTGTGAGGTTGCTGCACTTACTCCATGCCAGGTTAGGCACAAACACAAAGAAAGAAAATGCTGAAGCTCACTTTTTCTAATCTGAGCAATGTTAGGTGGAGGAAAGAAAGCAAAATCAGGAATGAAGTAAGATGACTAGATTTCAACCTCCCAGTCTCCACTCTGTGCTGGGAACTTGAAGAGAGGAGCATACAACAGGGAGGTGGGAGAGAGGAAGCTTTAGAAACGTTACAAGAGTGGCATTGAAAGCCACTGAACTGCCCTTCTAGTCTCAGCGAACAGTAACCCGTGGCCCTTCCGAGAAATCTCAGCCTGTCCACAGCAACAGTGATAGCACTGGAGAAGGCAACAGAAAGAAAGACGGTGCAAGGACATTTCAGTCACCACACCTTGCAAGAGGTACAGAGGCGCCCCAGATGTGGCCTGCGGATCCTGTGAGGAGATGCAGAGGTGCTGAGACAACCTGTCAAATAGCAAAGCGCCAGAAAGGAACGGAAGATGCTTCTGTGGGCAGAAAATACAAGATCTTTGAAAATGAAAAGCACCTGGAGGGATTGAGGAACACTCCATAAAGCCAGGCAGTCATACCTCAGCAAGAATCGATCAAATGGGCAGACCGCTCTGGCCCTCCCTGCTGTAAAGGCCAGTGACAATCCAAAGGTCACACCAAATGTTTAGTCAGATGAGATAATTTCGAGGGAGAATCCCTTCCTTCTTTATCAAACTGGTAAGTTCAGAGGAGAATGTAGATGTGTTCCATGATCCTAAGAGAAAAGACATGGTTGGGTATATAGATACAGGTTAAGCAAAAATATAAAAGTAAAAATTGGAGCTGTGCTAGTGAATGAAAACTCAGGGGCAGTGTCGTCTGAGCCAACCACATGGGAAGAAGGAGTGGAGCTGTCAAAGACAGAGAGGCTGCCACAGTCAACTTTCACCTCTGCATTTTGTTGTAGGAAATTGAAGCTGAAAGGCAGGATGGATGGCAGTTTGTGATTTGAAAAGATGATGCCCGAAATCTATTGCCAATTCACTATTCACACATCAGATGCTAGGAGTTGTGTTATCAACACCATGTGGCAAGAAACTTCGTTAAAAAAAACCTTCAAATGTTATCATTGTATTGTCGGTTAATGATTATTAAAGAGAGAGACAGCAGAACAGCTTTAGGGTCGTTGAATGCACACATAGCAGCCAAGGAAGAAGAGCGCTTTATGAAAGAGCAAGTGGTCAACCACGCTGAATGTCCTGAGGAGCCTGCAGTCTAAGCTAAGGCCACTTAAGAGATCGAGAGAGAAGCAGCACAAAACCCGGGCGGGTGGGAGGGGAGGGCCAGAGGGAACAAAGGCACTTCCACTAATAGGATACATTTTCCTGTTGAAAAGAAAGCGGGTGTATCTCAAAGGGTTCAAAGAAGGTTTTTAAAATCACGGGTAACTTCACATCGATTTTGTGGGTTCCTACTAAGTTAGGAAAACCTGGTTCGTATGTACAAAGAGAAAACAAGGGCTTGGAGGAGGAATGATAGTGGATGTAAGTGAGATAAAGGGAAATGTTGGAGGGAGTGAAGCTCTGGAGGCAGAGACGGGGTGTTGAAGAAGGTGGATAGTGAGGGAGGCGAACTCCTCTTCCGAAGAGCAGATGTGGAGGAGAGCAGAATGGAATTATAGACCATGAACTGTGGACCAGGAGGCTGTCCTTGCTGATGACACAATTCTGTAAGCTTAGCCCTGTTAACACGTTGGGCCAGACAACTCTTTGTTGTGGGGACTATCCTGTGCAGGCTGTTTAGCAGCTTTCTTGACCTCTACCCTTTTAATGCCAATATCACACCCTCAGCTGTGACCATCAGAGAGGGTCCAGACATTACCAAGTATCTTCTGGGGGAAGGCAGGCACACAATTACCCTTAGTTGGGAATCACTGGGTTAGAGAGATGGCTGGGTGGCACCCCAGTGAGGAAGCTGCTCCCATATCCCAGAAGGCCTGAAACCTCCAAGAGATCAATTCATACAGGGCAAAGGAAAATGTGAGTGTTCAGGACACTGGGATAAAAACTGAAGTGTGGTTTATTAAAAATGGAGAAGGGGCTTTAAACCCTCTAGGGAAAGCTCCTTCACTCTGCTGCGGTGTCTAGATGCAGCCAGGCCACAGTGCCTCATTGGAGCAATTCACTACCTTCCCAAAAAGGTAGTCACGTGTCTTGCAAAATCCTTGCCTCTGGTACATATGCTGTGGTAGCTGAGGTTTACGGTTAACACGTCTCTGTTTTTGTGTAACTATGTAATCTAATTTTTATGTTCAAAAGCCATGTGGGATGTTTGTTGACAGTAAATTACTGCAGCTGCTGACATTTAAAACTGGACATGAAAGGGCAAGAGGAAGGCGCATACTGCCACAAAGTGGGTCCTTACAACCTCCTAGAGCCCCAAGGCCACATCTCTGTCACATGTCCTGGATGGTGACTGTGGCCAGCAGGCCACGGCAGATGTCTCTGGGTGAGTGTGGTTAGTCTCCATGTTCCTGGGGAAATTCAGCGGGATAGAGATGGGAAGACCTAAATTACAAGAATGGAGACTCCCTCTTTTCTGAACCAAACTGATAAGAATAGTAAGTTTACAATTTTCAGCTGTAAGCATAGTGATACAAGCCACCATGTGGCAAGGAGCTGTCTCTTATTCTATATCCCCTTCCCCAATCGCTCCTAATGTCCAACCTCAGCTGCCTCAAAATGATTAGTGACAGGGACTATTGGAAATTCATTTTTTCACCCATTAGGCATCTTCAGTAGCTAAGCTACAAATTCTTCCCCCACCTCAGTAATACGTAAGACAGGATTAGGAGGCTTCCCCAGGCCCTGGACAAAGCCATGTATGTTATGTTATTGTTTAGTTAGATATGTGGTTACACACTGTTTATCAAGCCAGAGGCACAAAATGGCAGACATGGACTGAGAAAGCTGGTGAGAAGAGCAAAAATTCCCCTCTCCCAGTGATTTTGATCGAGGGAAATTTTCTTGTCTACCTTTACAGAGGGAAATATCTCTAAGAAACTGAAATAGAGTTCCCAAGAAGAAATTCTTCTCACCTTCCACTAAACCCATCCTGCCACTCACAAAAATTTATTTTTCCAGAATCCTCATTGCATTGTGACCCTCACACTTGAAAATAATCTCTTGTGATGACATCAGGAAGGGTACGATAGGGAAAATAACACTGGATTCATTCATTCATTCATTTGATGACCTATATTGATGGAGCATCCATCACTGTTTTCGGCTCTGAGGATGAACAATGAATAAGACCTGGAATGTTCTGCCTTCCGGGCTTGTGACAGGAAAGTGCGGTGCTAATCATCATTCTGCTGTGAAAAGCTATTTCATTTTTATTCATAAAATGAAAAGCAAAAACTTCTCATCTTAAGGCCTATTCCATCTTTAGCATTCAACATTTGGTGGTTGGTCTACATTTTTATAGTTATATTTTTTCCAACTTTTATTTTAGTTTTAGGGGGTGCAAGTTCACGTTTGTTGCATGGGTAAATTGCATGTCACTGAGGGTTGAGGTATAAAGGTTCTTGTCACCCAGGCAGTGAGCACAGTACCCAGTAGATGGTTTTTCAGCTCTTAACCCCTTCTCCCTCTTCCTGTTCTTACATTGCTCAGTGTATTGTTCCTATCTTGATGTCTATGCGTACCCAATGTTTAGCTCCCACTGAGAAGTGAGAACATGTGCTATTTCCTTTCTCGTATCTTTGTTAGTTTGCTTAGGATAATGGTCTCCAGCTGCATCCATGTTGCCACAGCGGCAGGTCAAAACACGGGGTTTATGCTATGGATTGAATTGTGTCCCTTCACCTAAAAATGTATTAGGTTGGTGCAAAAGCAATTGCGGTTTTTGCCATTACTTTCAATCGCAAAACTGTAATTATTTTTGTGCCAATTATATACTCAAGTTTTAACTCCCTAATACCTGAGAATGTGATAGTATTGGGATACAGGGCCTTCAGAGGAGTGATGATGTTAAACTAAGGTCATTAGGACAGGCCCTAATGCATTATGACAGGCGTCCTTAGAACGAGGAAATTTGGACACAGACAAGTACAAAAGATAGATAATGTGAAGACAGAAAAAAGACCATCATCTGCAAGTCAAGGTCAGTTTTCAGAAGGAACCAGCCCTGCCAACACCTTGATCTTGAACTTTCAGCTTCAGGAACTGTGAGAACAGAATTTTCCATTGTTCAAGTCACATAGTCTGAGTGTGGTCCTTTGTTTTTCTGGGTGTTGTTTGTTTGTTTGTTTGTTTAAATCACATAACAGTGCCACATTTTATTTAACAGCAAAGCCCTCAGAGGTTGTTCCTCCCTGAGTGAGAGCCAGAGTCCAACACCACAGGGAGAATAATTGGAGTCAAGGGCCCTGGTTACATTATTTAAAGTAAGAAATGGTTATTCTCACATGGTTTTTATTTTTATTTTTTTTGATTTTTTTTTTTCCTGAAAAACAATCAAGGGACTAAAGTGGAGGGAATCTGGCTATGACTGAAGGCAGGTGTCTGGCCTCCAGGGGAACAGCTGGGAATTGGGCCTGAGAACCTCCTTCCTTTTTTCTTCCCATTCCCTCACTTAATCCACCAACCACATCACCCTGCCATGTTCTATCATGTTCCTCCACCCATACCATTCCCCTCTCTCTAAGAGGATACCAATTTGTATTGGTCTTATTGTTATATAACAAATAAGCCTGTAGTACTTTTTTATGGCAACCTTAGCAAACTAACACAGTGCATATCGACTCACTTGGAAGCACTTTTCAAACGATACCGACGCCTAGTCCTAATGCCCCAGAGTGAATGAAAATCTCCTGGCATCAGGGCACAGGCCAAAAAAAACTTTTAAAGCAGGTTAGTGTTTCATCTGATGGTACCAAAGTCAGAGGTACACTACACCTGCTTTAAAATTTTTTTAATTTTAAAAATTTAATTCTGTAGACTAGTGGGAAGCCCAATGCTTCACTAGTATTTAGTGTATTTAAATCACTAGAATTTAGTGAAGCACTGGTCTTCCCACTAGTCTACAGAATTTAGTGAAATATTGATCAGCAGCATTGGCCCTGTTGCTGTCCCTTAGTCTTTTTGGATGTGTTATTGACTTTCAGGGATACATTTTCTGATCCTTCACATCATGTCATGTGCTGAGTAAAACACAGAGCTGAAGAGGCAGCCTTTCCTGAGGCAATTCCTGTCGTCACGAATCATTTGACCTCCTCATACCTCTCACTGTCTCCTGAACAAGGCAGAAAAATTGTGCACTGCTTGCTATATAGGGATATTTTGAAATTTAATTACTAGATACTTGTCGAAGCATTCCATAAAGTTTTTTGAAGAAGCAAATTCTCTGCCTGCAAAGCATTGTTTTAATATGGAAATATAGCCTGGAGGCCCTACAGGCTCCAATTAGGCTTAGCTCCCTTTTTATGCAATTTAAGCACCACCTTCATCAACCTGGGGGATTACTTAAAGGGTAATAGGCTGTAGTTAAGAACTCTGTGGGCATCCTGACTCTCCCTCCCAATTCCTCTCTACTTTCTTCACCCCAGTTGTTTCTGTGCATTCGTGTCAGAAAATCTGTGTAGCATTTCACATTAATGACATCCTTGACACTTGTGTGTTATTATTCTGATGGAATGATCCTATGTTGACTTAAACATTAGTGAACTAATTGGCTTTATTATTGTTTTGACTACTGTTACCTTCTTGGAGCAGAGCCCTGAGGGAATGTATAAGGAAGTTGACTTGCACAGTTGACAGAAAGTGGAGAAAGTTATCCAGAAGTCATAATTATCAAGAAGACTTACATTACCTAGAAACCACGAAACGACCAGGCAGAGAGCGAGAGGTAGCAGGAATTTGGAAGGGGGAGGCTTAGTGGCAATTCATTCAAGAGCCCTCCTTATCTTTGATGTTGTTTGTGTTCACAATGATGTCCTAAAAACAAATGTGAGCACCAGAGATGAGATTAAATCAGCTTTACAACAGGTGTGCAGAAAATGGGTTACAAGGGTGGTGAAATGCCTAAATATTAATTCCCTTCAGCCTTTGGGAATGTCTACCGGCCCTGGGGATTTATTTTCCAGGACTGTTCCCTCCAATAGGTGGGAGGATTTTCAGGGAGTTCAGATTCCCTCCAGTTTAAGGGATATGTTAAAAAAAAAAAAATCATTTCAATTCCGTGATGGAAAAACATTTAGGAACTGGATTAAATGACCTTCCACAGCTTCTTTTATTTTTATTGCTTCTGCTGTCACTCTTCCAGATTAATCTCTGCATAACATCCAGGTTGATCCTGCTAAATTCCCTGCCTTGGCTCAGTTCCTTCCAAAATTGCCCATTGTTCTTAGCTTAACTTTTTTTTCTTGTTTTGGAGACAGAGTCTCACTCTATTGCCCAGACTGGAGTACAGTGGTGGGATCTCAGCTCACTGCAACCACTGCCTCCCAGGTTCAAGTGATTCTCCTGCCTCAGACTCCCGAGTAGCTGGGACTGCAGGTACAAACCACCACGCTTGGCTAATTTTCGTATTGTTAGTAGAGATGGGGTTTCACCATGTTGGCCAGGCTGGTCTTGAACTCCTGACCTCAGATGATCTGCCCGCCTCAGCCTCCCAAAATGCTGGGATTAGAGGCGTGAGCCACCACACCCAGTGGCATAAATTCTTCATTTATGAAAGCCCTTCGTCATTTTCCCCATGTACATTTTGGGCCACATGTCTTACCATTTCCTACCTCATTCTCTGCTGTGACCAAACTGAACTGTTTTTAGTTTCCCTAAAATGTCACGCAGATTCTCAAATCTGGGTTTTTACACATGATGCTCCCTCTGTCTGGACCACCACTACCCACCCAGAACACACATACAATACACACAACACATATACGACACACATAAAACACACACACACACAGATAACACAACACACATCTGGGCAACTCCTACTTGTTCCATAAGGGAGGAGATCATTTCTGTTTTACTCACCACTGGTATTCAATACATAGTCCAATGTTTCCCATACAGTAGTATTTTTTGGGTGAGTGGATTCATGAATGGATGAGTTTCTTTCATACCAGACAATTAATAGGTTTGTTGCTTTTTGTTTTCTTGTTCTCGTTTCTGATTTCAAACAAATTCTGTGTCAATACTTGAAACAAAATAACCTTCTCCTCATCCAATAGCCTCAAAATGGCCTCACCATCTTCAGCCATATTGTAGGCAGAAACTTGAACAAAACCAGGCCTCTCTTAGCATAGAGGAAAGCTGGGAAATTAATTTTGGGTAAGAAATGAGCAATATGTTCTACAGTTTTCAAAAGAGGGAAAGAAGATACAGGGAGAAATACAGAAAGTCTACAACTCAATAAATATCGAAGTCCTATCGTGCAATGAACTCAGTGCTAAATACTGGGGATATGGTGGTATACTAGACAAACAGTCTCTCTCTCTTCGGAGACCATAAACCCTAGCTGGGAGTCCATACACATAAACAATAATTTTATATTGACTAGGACATTAATAGAAGGAGCATAGGTGCCAGGTCGTATATAGCAAGTTCATTTCATCTAATTCAGGATCAGTTAAAATTTCCTTGAGGAAGGATTTCTAAGCTAATACTTGAAAGATTGGCAAAGGTTATATGAGCAAAGCATGAAGAAAAAGAATGTTCTCGGCTGTATGCCAAAGGCCCAGCTTCCAGGAAAAGAATGACAGGCTTTCAAAAAGCTGAAAGGACATCAGTGTGAAGGGAATGTAGGCAGGGAGGGTGGGCTCTCAAGCAAATGTGGAGAAATAGGCGAAATCCTTGTCACCCAGAGCCTTACACACCAGGCTATAGATTTGGGGCTTTATCCCAAGGGCAAGTAAAACAAATACGTTAAGCTAGAGTGTGACATGATTGGATTTGTATTTCTTTTTTTTTTTTTTTTCTAATAACACTATTTTTGTCTTCTATCATAAGACGTGGATATTCTTTTTTATTTTTCATTTTTTTATTGCATTTTAGGTTTTGGGGTACATGTGAAGAACATGCAAGATTGTTGCATAGGTACACACATGACAGTGTGATTTGCTGCCTTCCTCCCCATCACCAATATCTGGCATTTCTCCTCATGCTATCTCTCCCCAACTAACCACCCCCACTGTCCCTCCCCTATTTCTCCCTGACAGACCCCAGTGTGTAGTGCTCCCCTCCCTGTGTCCACGTGTTCTCATTGTACAACACTTACCTATGAGTGAGAACACGTGGTGTTTGATTTTCTGTTCTTGTGTCAGTTTGCTGAGAATGATAGTTTCCAGGTTCATCCATGTCCCTACAAAGGACAAGAACTCATAGTTTTTTATGGCTGCATAGTATTCCATGGTGTATATGTGCCACATTTTCCCTGTCCAGTCTATCATAGATGGGCATTTGGGTTGGTTCCAGGTCTTTGCTAATGTAAACAGTGCTGCAGTGAACATTCGTGTGCACGTGTCCTTATAGTAGAACAATTCATAATCCTTTGGATGTATACCCAGTAATGGCATTGCTGGGTCAAATGGAATTTCTATTTCTAGGTCCTTAAGGAATCGCCACACTGTCTTCCACAATGGCTGAACTAATTTACACTCCCACCAACAGTGTAAAAGTGTTCCTATTTCTCCACATCCTCTCCAGCATCTGTCTCCAGATTTTTTAATGATCGCCATTCTAACTGGAGTGAGATGGTATCTCAATGTAGTTTTGATTTACATTTCTCTAATGACCAGTGATGATGAGCATTTTTTCATATGTTTGTTGGCCTCATATATGTCTTCTTTTGTAAAGCGTCTGTTCATATCCTACTCCCACTTTTGAATGGGCTTGTTTGTTTTTTTCTTGTAAATCTGTTTTAGTTCTTTGTAAATTCTAGATATCAGCCCTTTGTCAGATGGGTAGACTGCAAAGATTCTTTCCCATTCTCTTGGTTGCCAATTCACTCTCATGACTGTTTCTTTTGCTGTGCAGAAGCTGTGGAGTTGATTAGGTCCCATTTGCCTATTTTGGCTTTTGTTGCCAATGCTTTTGGTGTTTTGGTCATGAAGTCCTTGCCTATGTGGATCTATATTTCACAAAATCACCTTGCATACAGGGTGGAGAATGTTTGGGAAGGGCAAGTGCCCATATAAGATCCCATACAGCAAATCCCTATGGAAGATCAGAAGATGGTACATGAGCTAAGGTGGCAACAGTGAGGAAAGGAATGGTAGGTGGATTGAAGGGAGATGGTCAGTCAAAGCTGCACGGTTTGGTGATTTTACTAAGCTAGGGGAGTGAAAGAAAAGAAATACATATGTGTGGAAAGAATGAATGACTGGACCAGGCATGGTGGCTCATGCCTGTAATCCCAGCAATTTGGGAGACTGAGTTGGGTGGATCATCTGAGGTCAGGAGTTTGAAACTAGCCTGGTCAACATGGTGAAACCCTGTCTCTACTAAAAATACAAAAATCAGTTGGGTACGGTGGCAGGTGCCTGTAGTCCCAGCTACTTAGGAGGTTGAGGGGGGAATATTGATTGAACCCGGGAGGCAGAGGTTGCAGTGAGCCAAGATGTGCCACTGCACTACAGCGTGGGCTACAAGAGCGAAACTCTGTCTCAAAAATAAAAGAGTGAATAACTGGCTTTCAGTATTTAGTATTCAGTCATCCTCATTCTAAAGTTAGAGCATTACACTCAATGTAGACCCATTCTCTGTCTCTGCTAGCACTGACTAGGCCTTCCTGGGGAAGATGAACTAAGTATGTTCTTCCCAGACCTTTCTGTTCAGTGTGGGGTTTAGGAGAAGAGCTAGGAGAGGCTATTTTCCTTAGGGAAGTGCTATGGTAAAGTAGCAGGCTTCTCCTGGGTTGACTGCTGCTGCCTCTCCTGCCAGCACTAACCCATCAACAGTGCCATTGTGTGGCAGACGTTCAAGTGCTGCCTGTCTCCCACGCCAAACACGTGTCTGTCTTGGAGGAAACAGCTGGTCTCTCTTCAATGCATGGTTCCTGATGAGAAAATTCAGCTGTGACTTAAGATTTCTTGCCAACCCCCGCCCCTTCAGCTCCCACCTTGGTGGTCCTGCACCCATTGAAGATCCATTCCTGCCATTTGGGCTGCTCTCTTTGGAGGGACAGCAGCAAGCCCAGCTATCTTAGGTTGGGTCCATTCAATCTGGAAAACATCCACATATTTCCATGCTAAGTGGTAGGAGCACAAACCTCTTGGTCTTTACCTCTTTTCTAGGGCCCCCAGTCACTCTCCAATTCTCTTTCTCTAAATTCAGTGACCTAGGGATGGATAAACAGTTCTACTAGCTACACAGTTGCCTAACACGGTAATAAAATGGCAGGCACCTCCCTCCATGTGACTGCTGATTCTCTTGAGACCTTCCTGCTTTGGCTTCAGGGAAGCCACAGCCCCCACCTTACTGTCACCATGTGAAGACAGAACAGAGCTTCTCTCCAAGACCACTATGCTTCCCAAAACTGGCCATCCTCTCTCCACCTAGTCCTCTTGCCATATGATTGAGCTGGGAACAGGAAATGTGACTGGATTCATGGAACAGATTCTGGGGTCTCCTGATTAGCCTTTTAGGGTGGGGAGATAGCTCTAAATGCTGGAAGCTCTCTGGATTTTGAAAGTTAAGTTCTTGGTGATTTTGGTTTCTACTTCAACCTTAGCAACAATCCTCAGAGCCTAAGAAAATGCCTTTCCACAGCTGATTATAATTTGAACAATGATACCTTTTAAATTCTTCATAATGGTATAAAGCTAAAGGATTTATTGATGGTAGAAGGGAATGTGGTGTGGTTGAGGGTTGGAGTATAAAAGTGCTGTACTGCAATGACATGAAATGAGAAGATTCTGTTTCTTAAGTCTCAGTTCATCTCAGGATTGTGCTCCAAACCAAGTCCACTGTTGTCCACAAAAGCCTGAACTTGATATACCAGGAAGCTGGCATCCAGGAAGACTGTAGAAAGGGTAAAGAAGAGGGGGCAGGTGTGAGCAGTTCAATGACAACTAAAGGCAAAGTTTACTGAGATGAGCTTGGGGAAGTGACATATATTTGATTTCTTTGGAGAAAGACTAAATGGAGCCTGAATCATAAGTCTTTGTATCTAAGCATATTAGTAAAATCAAGTAAAGTGGCTGTTTAAAACGTCTAATAATAACCACTTAAAATTCTTTAAATTTGAGAAATTGTCATTTTTCATTGTCTTATTTTCCTCCCAGTTAGAGACATCTTGAACAATGTTTAATAGCTGTTTTCTGATAGAATATTTCTCACAAAAAGCCTCTGCCACGAAAATCAGTGAATAATCTCTAAGTGCTCTCAAATGATAAAAAGGGATGAAAATGGAAAAGTAATTGCATGTCTTGCACCTGCCTCCTGAAATTCATTAGCAGCTATGGTGCCCTGAAATCCTTTTTGAGGATGTTAAAAACAATCACACAATTGTTCTGCTTCATCCTGTGTTTTATTATTCTAGCACTTAAGTAGCACAGGCATAGAGAAAGTTTTAGATACATAGACTGTTTTCAGACATAGAATACATTTCTGCATGCCATTAATTCTGAATTCTCACCACTTCTCAAAAGCACCTGTTTTTGCTTCAAGGGGCCATACCAGCCTGAAACCAGCAAATTAAGTAATGCGTGAAGGAAAGAGAATTCTGAAAATGGATTGTACTTTTAAAGTAACTTCCTAAGCAGAAATCTTTAATCAGTACCTCCTCTGGTGTAATTTGTTTAGAAGAAACACTTCATTTCCTTACATAGAAATGCCAAATACAAATTGAGAGATTTAGGTTCATTAATAAAAGAATCTCTCCCTTTTCCACTTCTCACTCTAAGGTGTTCCTCAAATATTGCATGCATTGACACCATCCCTGACTCAGTGGCTGCTCTTGCTTGGAAATACTGGATAGTGCTTCAGCAATACGCTTCATCCAGTTTATGCCACATGGCCATCCTGTGAGGTCTTCATAGCAGCATTTTCACGGAAGAGGAATCTTGCTGCTTCTACTTACTTCTGTGAACTTATTAGAGCCATTTATGAATGAGTTGCTAAAAAGGGTAATGACATAATTGCTCCCACTTACTAAGCATGTACTATGAGGTGCTATGCTACATTATCTATCTTTTTTTTACAACAACCTGGGAAAAAGCATATTTCTGGCCTATCTTATGGTGGGGAACTGAGGCTCAGAGAGATTTTTGTGACTGCTCCCCTATTTCTTTTCCTGAGAACTTTTATCTTAACAATATGGTAAGAAGGTTAGAACTTGGGATCTGCCAAGAGTTCTAGGAACATAAATATCTGAGGATACAGACTTGATTATTCATTTCAAGAGTTCAAGTAAATCTAGTCAATCCATCAGAGCAGAGTTAGTTTAAACCCCAACATCCCAGGTGCTGAGAGAAACAGAGGACAAATAGATAATGACATCCTCTCGCCCTCAAGAATATACATTTCACCTGCCAGGCAAGATTATCCTGGGATAAAGAGAGTCAGATATGACAGGTGAAGACTACTTATAAAGTGCAAAACTCTATGGTAGACAAAAAGTGTTAAAGAGAGCCATAGAAATGATTAAAATTTTAAGAAGGAAGAGGAAGTGAGGTCAGCCTGCAAAACTCATTGTGATTTCCATGGAGAAGAAAGCAAAAGGTTTTTCAGACCAAATTTCAACCAGTTGCTACTTAATCAAATCCTGGCTTTCTGTATTTCTGCCCAATGGCAGAAGGGTTCAAAAGAACATCCTTGATTTGCCCTCACTCATACAGTGTAAGCTTGAGGAGGTGACCCAGGCTGCTCTTGGCAGCTCCTCCACTTCCAGTGGTCAGCTGGGATGCTGGCCTCCCTTGTTTGCTGCTAATTCAAGCTCAGATCTCATTAACTGACTAGATATTTGGTGTTACGGTGCTATCAATTCTACCTGGGATGAGTTTTGTTTGCCTTTTATAGTCAAAATGAAACAGGCAGCTATCAGGCTATTTATTGCCCACCCTGTACAACCCAGGATTGATCATCTTTCCATTCAGAAAAATGTTTTCCTGGAAACCACACGTTTCTCACCACTAACCACATTCCTCTGAGACAGCTGCTTTTGTATAATACTTTCTAACACTTGGGGAGAGCATATTTATTAACGTTTATAACATATCTCAAACTTAAAATTGTATGGGACTTTTGACCTTTCTTGCCGTAAATATATGTACTTTTAGAGTTACCATATCATTTAATGTTCAGCATAGTCTCTGGTATGTAGTAGGTGCCCAATCACCATTAATCACTTTAATCACTTTTCTCCTTTTTTTCCCTCCTGCAATTTACAGATGAAGAAACTGAAGCTCATAAAGATTAAAAATCTTGCCAACATCACAGTCAAAAACTACTGGCTCTAAGAGATGAACCTGGGACTGTGAGAAGACTAAGCTTCTACTCTTCTTATGGGAAAAAACTGCTTCCAAAAACATACCCAAAAGTTTGGATTCTCTGTCATTCATGGACATATGATTCATAGAGTCTCTCCAGCATTCTCATTCTCTCTCTCATAGTCTCTGCATCTTCCTCTTTGTTTTAGATAGGGCTGTTGAGTTGCAAGTTACATCTAGTAAAATTGAGTCGTATTATGTGTATGGGTTTGACAAAGCCATACATTTGTGTAGGCACCATCTTAATCAAAATACAAAACGTGTCATCATCCCAGAGCCTCTGCCTTCCCCATTTCTGTGACTGTTTTCTGTTTCTTCTCCTCCCCCAACCCTTGGCCTATGAGATTTGGTTTCTGTTCTTATGATTGTCTTTTCCATAATGTCATATAAATGTTGTGATATTAAACACAGCCTTAAAAAATTGAGGTATTATTCACATGCCATAAAATTCATCCTTTTAATGTATTCAGTTCAGTGGTGTTTAGCTCATTCACAAGATTTTGCAACCATCACAACTAGCTGATTCCAGAATTTTCATCAATCCCAAAAGAAGCCCCATTCCCATTAATAGTCACTACCATTCTCCTCTACCCCACCCCATAGAAAACACTATTATTCTCTCTACCATTACGTATTTGCCTATTCTATATGTTTCATGTAAGTGGAATCACAGAATACGTGGCCTTTTGTGTCTTGCTTTTTTCACTTAGCATAATGCTATCAAGTTTTATCCATGTTGTAGCATGTATCAGTACTTCATTCCTTTCTGCGGCTGTGTAATATTCCATCATATGGATATACCATATTTTGTTTACCTATGCATCAGTTGATAAACATTTACCTTGTTTCTGTTTTTTGGCTTAAAGAAAGCCTCTATGAAGACTCTTGCATGAGTATTTGAGAGTGCATATGTTCTTATTTTTTTTTTATTATCTACCTCCCCCTATGCTTATTGCCTGGGTGACAAAATAATCTGTACACCAACGCTCCCATGACATAAAATTTTCCTATATAACAAACCAGCACATGTACCTCTGAACCTAAAATAAAAGTTTAAAAAAACTATTTTGAGTATACACCAAGGAGTGAAATTGCTGGTTCATATGCTAACTCTATGTTTGACTTCTTGAGCAACCATGAAACTTTTCAAAGTGCTTTACCAGTTTACATTTCTACCAAGAATTCATAAGCGTTCTGATTTCTCCGTATCCTCCCCAACAGTTGTTGCTGCCTATCTTTTTGATTATAGTCATCCTGATGAATGTAAAAAGATTTTGTGGATTTTATTTGCATTTTTCTAATGATTAACCATGTTGAGCATCTTTTTATGTCCTCATTAGCCATTTATAAATGTCCTTTGGATATCCATTTAAATATTTGGTTCATTTTGTGAATGGGATTTTCCCCCATAGCCTTTTATCTGACTTCTTTCACATATGTGAATATAATGCTTTGAAAATTCCTTCATGTTTTTGCAATTCCTGTTTGTTATTGAGTAATATTCCATTGTATGAATATGCCATAATTTCTTTATTCATTTACCATTTGATGAGCATTTGGGTTGTTTCCTGTTTGGGGAAATTATGGATACAGCTACTATAAATATTTTTGTACAATCTTTTATTTGTATACATATTTTAATTTCTTTTAGGTAAATACCTAGGAGTAAAATTATTGCATCATATGGTAAGTACATGATGACTTTTACAAGAAGCAAACTGATTTTTAAAGTAGCTGTATCATTTTGCATTCCCACCAATAATTTATGAATGTATGACATATTTCTAAAGCTCCTGGCCAGCACTCAGCATTTTCAGTCTTTTAAATTTTAGCCATTCTGCTGTTAAATAGATAGTGATATTGCATTGTGGTTTTAATTTGCATATTGTTGATATATAATGATATTAATCTTTCTTTTTAAATTTCTTTTTTATTGGGTAAGATTTTATCTTTTTAAATTAAAAGTCTTTTCTTTTTTAGAGTGGTTTTATGTTTACAGAAAAACTGACTATAAAGTGATTTCCTATACACCCCCTTACCACCGGACTGTGGTATATTTGTTACAATTGATGAGCCAATATTGATACATTATTGTTAACTAAAATCCATAGTTTACCTTAGAGTTCAATCTGTGTTGTACATTCTATAGGTGTTTGTAAATATGAAATGATATATACAGTATAGTATTATACAGAATAGTTTTCCTACCCTAAAAATCCTCTATGCTCCATCTATTCATCCCTTCTTCTTCCTTCTGAACCTCTGGCAATCATAGATTTTTTTTTTTTTTACTGTCTCCATAGTTTTGCTTTATCCAAAATGCCATATAATTGGAATTATACCGTTTGTAGCCTTTACATATTGGCTACTTTCACTTAGCAATACACATTTTAGGTTCCTCCATGTGTTTTCAGAGCTTGATAGCTCCTTTTTTTTTTTTTGTATTGCTGAGTAGTTTTTCATTGCATAGATGAACCACAGTTTGTTTATTCATTCACCTATTAAAGGACTTCTTGGTTGCTTCCAAGTTTCATCAATCATGAATAAAGCTGTTTTAAACATTTCTGTGTGGGTTTTGTAAAGATGTAAGTCTTCAATTCATTTGAGTAAACAACAGGGAGCATAAATGCCGGATTATAAGGTAAGAGTGTTTAGTTTTGTGAGAAAATGCCAAAATGTCTTCCCATTTTGCACTACCATCAGCAGTGAATGAGAGTTTCTCTTGCTATACATCCTCACCAGCCATTATTTTTGTTAATGTTTTAGATTTAACAACATAATAGGTTTGTAGTGATTTCTCATTAATTCCTAAGTCTCTAATGATATATGATGCTGAGTATTTTTCATACACTTATTTGCCAAATTTTTATCTTCTTTGGTGCCTGTTAAGTCTTGGGTCCATTTTTTAATCAGGTTGTTTGTTTTCTTATCATTCAGTTTAAGAGTTCTTTGCATAATTTGAAAACCAGCCTTTTATCAGACCTGTGTTTTGCAAGGGTTTTCTTGCATTTTGTAACTTGACTTTTCATTATTTCATCAACGCCATCTTTTGCAGTGTAGTTTCATCAACACTGTCTTTCGCAGTTTCTGTATTATTTTGCAGAGCAGAAGGTATGAATTTTTATGAAGTCTAACCTCAGTTTTTTTTCCAGATTGTGCTTTTGGTCTTATAACTTAAAAGCCATCATCAAACCAAGTGCACCTGCATTTTCTACTGTGTTATTTCTAAGAGTTTTATAGTTTTGCATGTTACAGTTAAGCCTATAATCCCTTTTGAGTTAATATTTGTGAAATGTATAAGTTCTGTGTCTAGATTCATTTTTTTGTGTGTGTATGTGGATGTCCAGTTGTTTTGTTTTGTATTATTTTTCCCTTGAATTGCCTTTGCTCTTTTTCAAGGATTAGTTGACTTGCGTGAATTCATTTCTGGGTTTCTATTCTATTTCACTGATATATTGTCTATGTTTTTGCCAATACCACACTGTCTGGATAACTGTAGCTTTATAGTAAGTTTTGAAATTAGGTAACATCAGTTTTCAGATTTTGTTCTCTTTCAATAATGAGTTGGATATTCTGGGTCTTTTGCCTTTTCATATAAACTTTTTTTTTCTTTTGAGACAGAATCTCATTGTTGCCCAGGCTAGAGTACAGTGACCTGATTTTGGCTCAGTACAACCTCAGGCTTCCAGGCTCCAGTGATCCTCCTATCTCAGACTCCCAAGAAGCTGGGACTATAGGCATGTGCCACCATGCCTAGCTAATTTTTGTATTTCTTGTAGAGACAGGGTCTCACTATCTTGTTCATACTTGTCTTGAACTCCCGGACTCAAGAGATCTGCCCACCTTGGCTTCCCAAAGTTCTGAGATTACAGGTGTGAGGCATTAACATCTGGCTGATTTTTCATATAAACTTTCGAATCAGTTTGATGCAATCTACAACTAACATGCTGAGATGCTGATTTATATTCTGTCAGCTGTAAGTTCTATTTGGAAAAAAACTGACATTCTGATAATGTTGAGTTTTCCTATCTATAAACATGGAATATCTCTCCATTTATTTAAATAAAATGGAGATGATTTATTTATTTAAATAATTCTTTAATAATTTTTAAATGATTTATTAAATAAATTATTTAATAAATACATATTTAAATATTTATTTAAATCTTTGATTTCTTTCATCAGAGTTTTGTAGTTTTCTCATAAATATTTTGTTAGATTAATACTTAAGTATTTAATTTTTTGTTGCTACTGTAAATAGAATTATGTATTTTTATTTCAAATTCTCATGCTTATGGCTGATATATAAAAAAGCAATTGAGTTTTGGATATTAACCTTGTATCCTGCAACATTGTTATAATCATTTATTAATTCTAGGAGATTTTTTTTGCTGATTATTTGGGATTTTCTATAGACAATTATGTCATGTGCAAACTAAGACAAATTTATTTCTTCCTTCCCAATCTGTATAGTTTTTATTCCTTTTGATGTTTAATTTACTTAACAATCACTTCCAATATGATGTTGACTAAGAGTGGGAAGAGTAGATTCCTTGCCCTATACTTGAACTTAGCAAGAAAGCATCTAACCTTTATGTATTATGTAAGATTTTTAAAGGTGGTATTTATTAGGTTAAAAAAGGTTTCCTCTCTTCCTAGTTTGCTGAGAAGTTTTTATTGTTTTTGTTGGTTATCACAAATGGGTATTGGATTTAGTCATATGGTTTTTCTGCATTATTAATATAATCATAGAATTTTTTTCTTTAGCGTATTGATGTGATGAATTACATTAATTATTTCTTGAATATTGAACCAGGCTTGCATACCTGAAATAAACCTCACTTGCTCATTGTGTATAATTATTTTTATACATTATTGAATCTGATTTACTAATATGTTGAGGATGTTTTCGTCTAATAAGATATATGCTATGTAGTTTACTTTTCCTTTAATGTCTTTATCTGATTTTGGTATCAGGTTAGTAACAGAATGAATTAGGAAAAAGTCTCTCTACTTCTATATTTTGGGATAAATTGTAGAGTATTCATATATTTTCTTCCTTAAATATTTGGTATAATTTTCTAGTCAACCTCTCTAAGCTGGTGCCTTCTAAGTTGAAGAATTATTACTTATTGATCAAATTTATTCAAGAGATATAAGCCTATTCACATTGTTTCTTCCTGTGTCAGTTTTTGTAGACTGTTTCAAGGAATTGATTCACTTCATCTAGATTATTAAATTTGTGGGAATAGAGTTACTCATAATATTATTATCTTTTACTGTGTGGAATCAATAATGATAACCCTTCTTTCATTTCTGATATTAGTAATTTATGTCTTTTCTTCTTTTTCATAATTAGCCTGGCTAGAGGTTTATCAATTTTATTAATCTTCTCAAAGAACCAACTCTGGTTTCGTTGGTATTCCCTATTGATTTTGTATTTTGAATTTTATTTATTTTGGCCCTATCATTTCTTTTCTCTTGCTTATGTTGAAGATACCTTGCTCTCTTTTTTATAGTTTTCTAAAATATATGCTTAGATCATTAATTTTTAATCTTTTTTCTTCTCTAATATATTCATTCAATATGGAAAGTTTCCTTCTAAGCACTGTTTCAATGCATCCCGTGAATTTTGATGTTCTATTTTAATTTGCTTTTAGTTTAAAATATTTTAAAATTTCTCTTGAGATTTTTATCTGACACATATGCTATTTGAAAATGTGTTGTTTCATCTCCACTAATTTAGGGCTTTCTCAGTTTTTTTCTTTTTTTCTTTGAGATGGAGTTTCACTCTTGTTACTCAGGCTGGAGTGCAATGGTGTGATCTCAGCTCACTGCAAACTCTGCCTCTCAGGTTCAAGCAATTGTCCTGCCTCAGCCTCTCATGTAGCTGGGATTATAGGCACATGCCACCGTGCCCAGCTAATTTTGTATTTTTAGTAGAGATGGGGGTTTCTCCATGTTGGTCAGGCTGGTCTGGAACTCCTGATCTCAGCTAATCTGCCCACCTCGGCCTCCCACCATCCTGGGATTACAGGCATGAGCCACCACTCCCGGCCTCTCAGATTTTTTAATTATTGATTTCTACTTAAATTCTGCTGTGGTCTGAAACAATATTTTCTATGGTTTCTATTATTTTAAATTTTCTAAAGTGTGTGTTGTGGCCCAAAATGTGGTCTATCTTGGTGAGTATTCTGTGTGAGTTCAAGAAAACAAAGTGAATGAGGACAGATATGTATGCATTGCTAGATGTGGTAGTGGCAAGTTTGTGCGGAGTTCTCTTATTTTTAACATATTTTTATTGAACTATAATATACATGCTGTAAAATTCAAATATCTTAAGTACACAGCTCAATAAACGTTTGTAGAGGGAACACGCCTATGTAACCACTGTCCAATTGAAAATGTAATTGCCAATGAATTACAAGTAACATTTTGTTTACTAAGCAATACTTTGTACTATCTATATAAACTTCTTCAAAACAGTGGTTAGACATAGAATCTGGGGAAAAAAAAGTCTTACAAGAGGACAGTTGGTGGGACAAACAGTCTTATTACTTCAGTTGGTCCCAGTAGTGTACTGAGATCATCATCTCGCTGCTCTACCACACAGTCTGGACTCTCTTCCCTCTCAGCCAGAACATCTGTCAGTCTGAATGACTGACCTCAAAGGTCACTTTATAAGACCAGTCATTCAGACTGACAGATGTGCTGGCTGAGGAACCCCTGGTTACCATGTGTGTCAGTCTATTGTTGATGTAACTTCCTACTCATAAGTAAAATGAGCATGGGAAGTAAATGAGATGATTCAATGAATCACCTTGGTCCCAAATTGGAGTCCCTGACCCATAATACAACAGTAAAATTTACCTCCTCTTGATGATCACGATCAATTACCCATGCCAGTATGGTAATTCTTTGTTTTGCCTGTGATTCACCAGAATGAGCAGCCCCAAATTACCCAAATGAGGGAGGGTGGCCAGCCAGTATTTGTACTTTTATAATTAGTGATATTTTTACAACAGCTTATGGTAGAAGTATTTCCCCTATAGGGAAAAAAGCCTCTAGACCTATGCTCCAATATGAAAGCTACTAGTCATGTATGAATATTTAATTTTAAATTAAAATATTAGTTCCATAGTCGCACTAGCCACATTTCAAGTGTTCTATAGCCACATGTGGTTAGTGGCTACCATATTGGACAGTATAGAGGAATATTTCCATTACTGCAAAAAATTCTATTGGACAGCACTGCTTCAGGCTTTTATATTCTACCAATTGAAGACACAGTTCCATATAATGGCCATTAGTATTTATATAACTCTACAGTTTCAAGGAGTGTTATCCCTAATTTGGCACTTTAGCTAATATTAATTGCCCAATTATTAGTTTGTAGTATTTGTGTAAGCATCAAAGATAAACACATTGGACAATGTCTTCATTCAAGGAACTTATAATCTAATGGGGGATAAGTAAAACCAACCTCACCAATCAAATTTGCATTATGTCATTACAATTTTTAGATGAATGAATGGATTTATTATCATGTGATTATGTGTTGTTTGTCCTGTCTCCTTCACTATAAAATGGCTCTCTTGAGCTGAGGCAATGTCAGTAAATTAGACATTCTGTGTTAGTCTCTTGAGGCATGAATTACTCCCAGCTGTCAATATATTGGACATTCCTCAACAACAGTAACTAGACTATGTTTGATACAAGGAGGTCTATGCTCTTGGGCCCATGTGTAACTTCTGTTTCTTTACCATGCCTATTCCTTCCATAGGCCAATTGTACTTGTTCTTTCCGTACATTTGTTGAGTGCTTCTTCTAAAGGAGGTGTTCTCTAGTAATTATTATTTTGTCACACAAAGATTCTCATCCTTTTAGAACCCACTTGTATAGATCTGATTACATAACTCTTCCCTAGACTTCTTTATCTCCAATTTTACAATCTTGTTTCATCCTGATGAATTTTAAAATACAAACATTCACTGGGTTAGAAGTCATATACTGTGTACCAGAGGCTAGTTAACCTGTTTTGTTAAAGGCACTGCTTCTGGCACAGCAATTGTGATTGATACAACCTCTGAATTGAGTTTGCAGTTGTCCATTGTCATCTGCTTTGTGTAGGAACGATACTGGTGAATTAAATGGGGATGTAATGAGAATCACCAGCCCAGTATCATTTAAGTCTTTGAAAATTGCAATAATCACTGCCATTCCACCAAGGAGGCAGTATTTTTTATTTTTAATTTGTAATTTTAGCTGGGAAGGGGGACATTTTCAAGGGCTTCCAGAAAAAAAAAACCCTTGGTCTTTCCTATTCTTCACAGATCAAGTAATAATGTGAGAATTCTGTCAGTTGCTAAGCATGTCCATCTGATGATGAATTTGAGAACCAGGGAAATAACTGCCAAGTGACTATATGGACTCAGTGAGTCTACCATAAGATAGACCTGGATGGACATTCTGCTTGTAATTTCCCAGTCGCCTCTGCCTCATTGTAATTAGTGGGGCCAATATGTCACCTCTACTTAACACTGTTTATGTTGTTGAAATGGAAGAGAGAGTTTTACATTATGAACTCATAACGCTATTTTATCTGGATGAGAAGAGGTCATAATCCTTTGATCTTTACAATAAATTCATTTATTCATCTAAAAATTGAAACCACATATGCATATTTGATTGCGGTGAATATTTTCTTTTACTTATTCTCCCATTAGATTATAATTTCCTTGAATAAAGTCACCATTCTATGTGCTCATCTTTGATGTTCATGCAAAGCCTAAATAATAATAACTGGCCAATAAATATCAAAGAAAGAAACAATGACCTTTATAGGTGCTATGGGTGCTCCATATTTATCCTTGTATGACTGACTTACAATAGTTTGCCAATAATAGCAAGTGGAAGTGATTTGAAAATACACTTATGCAATCTGATACTCCATAACTGTAAGATATTAGCCCCCAAATTTTAACATAAAGTAATTTGATCATACACCATTCAAAACACAGTTGGTCTCAACACAAAGTATGGGTTCATTCTGTCACTATATCCTGACTTAAACCTGTCTTACCAGAATCCCCTTTCCTACAGAGATCAGGAGATGTGGTCACCATCTGCGCCCATGTTGTATAGTTTATAGCTTTCACTACATGGAGAGAGCCAACCCAAGCTTACTCTCAGGTTTAAGAAATCCTGATGAGGACTCATTTATCAGTTTCAGATGGGTGCAGTAGGGCAGGTAATTTAACCATTCAAACCTCAGGCTCTGAGGGCAGGAGATGGACTCATATTAGAAAATGGATGCTACTTCTGAACTGCAAGTTGCAGTATGAAAAAGAGGCATTTCTAGAAGAGGGAAGAATCCTGAGATGTTTTAAAAATAAGTGTTCTTTATCTCCAGGAATAAATGGAAAAAGCAATTGTATTTGTCTTTCTTAACAAAAATTAAATAGCCCAAACATAAAAAGTCAGCACATTTTATACTCTGTATTATTCCACCCACACTTCCTTGAAAATTACATGTTTTTATAAACTGCTTTTAATAAAGGAATTAAAATACTTTTAAATATTTTTAGGCAGCACAGTAACTGGCTCACTTACAACCGAAGGCAGTTGTCTCCTCAGACACTCTTTCCAGTAGTTATAGCTTTTTGACAGCAGGATCAGGGTGAGATAAATAGACTTTAACATTTTTGTTAAAAATAAAAAGCCCCACAAACCTGGCCCATCATTTCCAACTGGCAAGAATATAAATAGCTGATGCACTTTACTATGCATAAAGCCAAACAAAGGCCAAAATGATGTTGTCTAAAGGTGATTAGAATGTGCGTGTTTATGGAAACATGATGTGGCCACCCTCTGGCTTAGGGTCCATCTGATTTGGTCTATTTATAAACAGAATTCCAAAGTGAATGAACCTACTTCCTGTTAGTCTCTCTCAATCTCCTTTTTCTCTCTAAAGTAGAGATCTGATCTCTTGCACTGTTTGGAAGAAGAAAACACTGTTTGTCATTTATCAAAATCTAAACAGCTGCAACCTAACAATGTTAGTTTAGTTTTAATATTAAGTAAATAAATGTGAGCAGTGATCATATTATACAAACATGTGGACCTGGAATTTAAATTCAATAAATTTTACTTCTAATTAATTTCACACGGTTTCATATTTTCTTAAGTTCCCTTCATATCTTCCAACTGTGCTGTATTAGTATGAATGGCACGTTGTGTAGAGATGGCATCTTTACTCTCTCTCAATCCATAGTACTAAGCCTGAGTTTGAAGATTTTTTTCTCTTTAAAGAAGTTCTAAATAATTTACTTTGAAAGCAAGAGTGAGTGATTTGAAAAGGTGTTGGCTTGACAACTATGGCACAATTAAAGGCATCATTATACTTTCCAGATCAGGTATAAAATGAACAGAAAAAACATGTTCATTTCTCTGTAATTCCACCCATGTGACTCATCCTGAAACCACAGTAATTGTAAATTTAATACTTGCTTCACTCATTAGCCAGCTATTTCAATGCATTCACATTTTGGATCAAACTCTGGGTCACTTAAGTGATTCATAGAATCAAAAGTATAAAACTCATTCATACCCAATGATAGTAAAAGCCATTAGTCAACAATAATTATTATGAACCTGCTGCGTGCCATCTCCAATTTACATTCTTCAAAAAGCAAAAGTGGTCTCCCTTTGGACACTTGAAGGGTATTTACAATAAATTACATGGTGGAACAGCTTGAATTAAATAATGGCCCTTTAAGAACCAAGCTAATTTTAAACCCCATTGAAAGACTAATTTGGAAATTAAAGTTCTATTTTTTGTTGAAACATATGAGAATATAGCACCAATTTGGAGAGTCCCCTATGCTAACAAAAAATATGTTCTAAACAAATACTTTTTTTTCTCCAAGTTAATAGTATTTTACTCATAGGGTTTTCTAAGGTTGACTAGTACAGTTGTATAATAGCTATTGGGCATTATTAATTTTATATTAATTCCTTAACACATTCTTATGGCATCTTGTCTAAAACTTCTTTAGTTTTCTTAAGATCTCTGCTACTATGCCTCTATTCTCATCAGGCCAAAAAGAGGCAAAGCTTTTATTTTAGATTCTAAGTTGTCAGGCCATAAGAAACTATATCAAGGCATGATATAGAAAACTGTTCACTACCCAGAGACAGTGAAGCTCTATCTAAACGCATTAATTGCATGACACTTTGAAGTCATTGCCTTTGGGAGAGATGAGTGCATTTCACGTGAAGCATAGATATGGGAGAACTTCTGATTACAACCGTGATGGTGTAACAAGCTTACCTTTCTGTCTTAAATAACTAGAAAACTGGATCAGTTTTAAAACATTGGATGATAGCACAGGACAATTTTCCCAAGGAGAAGGAAAACAAACAAAGTGAGCCCAATGAGTGTCCCATCTCACAGCACCGAGAACTTTTTCAGCCTGCAGAACAGGAAGAGGGAATGCAATCAGAGCCTGGTAGTTCCTTCCCTGAGGTGAGCAGACAGACTTTGGAATTCAGGTGGGTGGTTAGAGTTTTCAGGGAAAAGTATGAGAGAGGAGAGGGTTGTACAGAGAAAGCACAAGAGAGCTTCAGAGATCTACAGAGGGCAAACCTCAAGTCTTTACCTGCGTACCGACATGCATGTGAAGAAACCACAAAGGCAAGGAGGACACCGCCAAAGAGAAGTAGATGGAATAATCCCTATGACTTACACAAAGCTAGAAATAGTTTGTTTTTCAAACATCCAGGGACTAAAAACCTCCTAACATACAAAACACTGGGTAATGTCCTTAGAAAGGTGTTGCTTTAGTAATGGTAAATAATTAGCCTTAGAATAAAGGGTGCTCTAGATTCACCCCAACAAAGCTCAAAAGCAAGAATCAAACTGATTCCAAGTAACCAAAGTTTATCTCAGAACAAAACCTCAACATATTTAACAAAAATCAAAAAAAATTTTAAATAGAAAGGGAGTAAATGTATCTAATGATGTGAATTCTGTGCCTTTCATCTGAACAAAAATTACCAAGCATAAAAAGACACAAGAAAATATGAACCATATCCAAGAGAAAGTAAATCAATATAAACAGATGCAAACATGAACTACATGATACAATTAGTATCATGGATACAATTAGCACAAGGACATTAAAACAATTATTATAAATTACTCCATTTGTTTAGGAAGGTAGAAAAGAATATAGGCATGATGGGGAGAAAAACTGTTAGTTGTAGAAAAGATTCAAATTAGACTTCTAGAGATGGGAAATACACTATCTGAGTTTAAAAATTGACTGAATGGGAGTAACAAAGATTGTAGTTTTGCAGAAAAAAAGGTTACTAATGTGAAGACCTAATAATAGAACTACTCAAAATGAATTACAGAGAAAAAGAATCAAAAACAGTCAACAGGGCTGGGTGCAGTGGCTCATGCCCATAATCCCAGCTCTTTGGGAGGCCAAGGTAGGGGATCACTGAGACCGGCTGTTCAAGACCAGCCTGGCCAACATGGTAAAACCGCATCTCTATTAAAAATACAAAAATTAATTGGGTGTGGTGGTGTGCACCTGTGATCCCTGCTACTTGGGAAGCTGAGGCAGGAGAATCACTTGAGCCCGGGAGACAGAGGTTGCAATAAACTAAGATTGTGCCACTGCACTCTACCCTGGGCAACAGAGTGAGACTCCATCTAAAAAGAAGAAAAAAAAAAAAACAACAGTTGACAGAACATCAGTTCTGTTGAAGACAACATCAAATGAACTCCCCATAAAGAGAGAAGATTGGAGAGACAGAAGAAAATTTTGAAAATGTAATGACTGATAATTTTTTCAAATTTGATGTAAACTATAGAACCGCAGATCCCGATGAACAACAAATTGTGAACAGAAAGAACATTAAGAAAATCACATGCAAGTATCATAATCAATTGTTGAAAAACAGATTAAAAGCAAAATCATAAAAACAGCTAAAGAAAAATAAGACACACCACAGAAGTACAAAAATAAGAACAACGACAGACTTATAGTCAGAAATATTGTAGACCAGAATATAGTGGAGCAACATTGTCAAAGTACTAAAAAAAAGAAAACCAAAAAATACCTTGTCAACATAGACTTCTATGTCCAGTAAAAGGACCTTTTAAAATGAGGACAAAGTATAAATTGCAGATGTGCAAAAGCAGAGAGCACTCAATGCCAGAAGATCACAAATGTTTAAGACTATCCTTCAAGATGGAAAAATAAGCTAATAAAGAACAGATAATGATTTTAAAATCTAGTTTAATCAAAAGAAGCAAAGAAAAAATAAAAAGACAACAAATAAGAGATTAGATAAACATGAAGCAAATATCAGAATGATGTATTTTAACCCCAGTCATATCAATAATCACATTTAATATAAATGGTCTAAACATTCCAATCAAAAAGCCAAATCAGTCAAATTGGATAAAAATTTAAGATCCAAAAACATACAGTCTATAAGAATCTCACTTTAGGTAAAAAGATACATGTAGGCTTAAAGTAAAGAAGAAAAATAAATATGCAAACACTAGGGAAAAGAAAGCTGGGGGAGCGACATTAGTAAAATGGAAGAATGGGAGCTCCTAGCTCTTTTCTTCCCATAGAAACATTGATATAACAACCATTCAGAGATGAAAATAGTTTTTTGTGTGTGAGTTCTATAATCTAAATGTGAGGTTATAGCACCTTGGTTGAGCACAGAAGCAAGAAATGATGCATTTAAAAGGGTAAGAACAGTTTCACGTTACCTGTGTCATCCTTCCCTAAGCCAGCATAGTATGGCAACAAGACAGCCTCAGCCTGTGAGTTCTCCCATGGGAGAAAGAAATAATGAAGTGTGCATGTGAATTCTTCAGTCTTTTGGGGCAACACCTAAGTGACTCACTTTGGTCATGCTTCAGCCAGACCACTGAGGGAATCAGCGTGGCTACATTCCCTTGGGGTAACTAAGGAACAAAGGAAAGAGGGAGAGGAAAGTTGGAGCCAAGGGAAACTAAAGAAGAAAGGAAAGAGGGAGAGGCTCCCACCAAGTGTGCAGATCTCAGCAGCTAACCTACAGGCCCTATAAGCAGGTCCATCCTCCCACAGACTCCAACAGGCAGACTGCCACAGACACCACCAACAAGCTCACCCAGAATCTCTGGCCAGGCTGACTAGTAAAGGGTTTTCCCTGAAGTTAGTTTGTAATAACTGGAAGAGGTGATGGCTTCTTCAAATACACAACCAAGAAAAACCTACAAGACCTAGGGAAATACGATACAAATTAAAAAAAAAAAAAAAAAAAAAAAANAAAAAAAAAAAAAAAAGCAAAATAAAGCTCCAGTAACTGACCCTAAAGAAAAACAGATCTATGAACCACCTGAAATTCAGAATCATCATCTTAAAGCAACTCAGGGAGCTACAAGAGGACATAGACATTGAAATGAAATCAGAAAAACCACACATAAACAAAATGCAAAGCTCAATAAAGAGATAAAAAACATACAATGAGTTGTGAAGTACTTCTGGAGCTGAAAAATACAATGAGTTTACTGAAAAATTTAATGGAGAGCTACAACAGCAGACTAGACCAAGCAGAAGAAAGAATTGATGAACTTTAAGTCAGGCCACTTGAAATTATCCAGTCAGAGAATAAAAAGTGAAAAGTGTAAAAGTGAAGAAAGCCTATGGGTCTTACGAAATACTGCCAAGCAAACCGATATGTACATTATGGAGTATTAGAAGGAGAAGAGAAAGAGGAAGGGGAGTAAGACTTATTTAAAGAAATAATGTCTGAAAACATCCCAAATCTGTGGAGGGAAATGAACATCACTTTCATAAAGCCCAAAGAATCCCTAACATGTTAAATCTAAAGAGGTCTACTGAAAATCATTATAATTAAGTTGAAAAAAGTGAAATATAAAGAGAGAAGCTTGAAAGCAGCAAGAGCAACTCATGATATACAAGGGAACCTTTAGAAGGCTATCAGCAAATTTCTCAGCAGAAACTGCACAAACAAGGAGAGAGCAGAATGATGTATTTGAAGTACTGAAAGAAAAAAAATACCAACCAAGAATCCTATAATACTGGCAAAATTGTCCTTTAAAAATGGAAGCTAGAGTGAGCTGGGTGCAGTGGCTCACCCCTGTAATCCCAGCACTTTGGGAGGCTGAGGTGGGTGGATAACCTGAGGTCAGGAGTTCAAGACCAGCCTGGCCAACATAGTGAAACCTCGTCTCTACTAAAAATGCAAAAAATTAGCTGGGCATGGTGGTGGGCACCTGTAATCCCAGCTACTCAGGAGGCTGAGGCAGGAGAATTGCTTGAACCTGGGAGGCAGAGGTTGTGGTGAGCTGAAATCTCACTATTGCACTCCAGCCTGGGCAACAAGAGCAGTACTCCATCTCACAAAAAACAAAAAACAAACAAAACAAAAACAAAAACAAAAACAAAAACAAAAAACTTAGAGAAAAATTTTCCAAAAAAACCCCGAGAAAGTTTGTAACCACTAAACCTGCCCTACAACAAACGCTAAAAGAAGTTCAAGTTGAAATGAAAGAACATTAAACAGCAACACAAAAGTATATGAAGATATACATTTCACTAATAAATGTAAATGTATAGACAAATCCAGAATAATGCAATACTGTAATGGTGGTGTATAAGTTAATTTTAATTCTAGCATAAAAGCTAAAAGAAAAATGTTTTAAGAATGACTTTAACCACAAAAATTTATTAATGAATATACAATGTAAAAAGAAGTAAATTCTGACATCAATAACGTAAATTGTGTGTGTGGTGGGGAAGTGGTTTAAAAGGATACAGTTGTTGAATGTGATTAAGGTTAAGTTGTCAACTTAAAACAGACTGTTATAACTATAAAAAGTTTTATGCAAATCTTACCGTAAGCACAAAGAGAAAAATTATACTTGATACAAAAATAGACACATGGAAAAGAAACAAGGTATATCACTACAAAAAAAATTATCATATCACGAAGGATGACAGCATGAAAGGAAGAGAGGAACAAAACACTATGAAAGCCACAGAAAATAATTAACAAAATGGCAATAGTAAGTCCTTACCTGTCTATAATTACTTAAAATTTCGATGAATTAAACTCATCAATCAAAACATTTAGTGGCTGAATAGATTAAAAAAACAAGATCTAATTATAGGCTGTTTAGAAGAGACTCACTTTAGATTTAAGGACACATATAGGCTGAAGTGAAGGGATGAAAATGGTAACAAAAAGAGAGCAGCAGAGGTGACTTTACTTATATCAGACAAAATCGATATTAAGTTGAAAAGTGTCACCAGAGATAAAGAATATCATTACATAACAATAAAAGGGTCAATAAATATAGCATGAACAAATAGCAATTATAAACACATATATGTTCAACACCAGATCCCTTAAATATATAAAGCAAATGTTGACAAACCTGAAAGGAGATACAGGCAGCAATACAATAATAGGGTAGTTTAATACTCCACTTTCAATAATAGATCATTCAGACAGAAAATCAATAAGAAAACAGGAGAATTGAGCAACACTATGGAACAAATGGTTGTAATGAACATACATATAACATTCTACCCAACAACAACAAAGTACATATTCTACTCAAGTGCCCGTAGAACATTCTCCAATATAAGATTACATGCTAAGTCATAAAATAAGTCTTTTCCAACTATGATAGAAACTAGAAATCAATAACAAAAGGAAAATAGGAAAATTCACAAGTACATAGAAGTTATATTTTATTTATTTTCTAACTTTTATTATTTACTTCTGCTAACTTTGGGTTTAAGTTTATTCTTCTTTTTTTAGCTCCCTTTTAATTTTTTATTTATCAAAAGGGAATTTAATTCTTCAAAAGTGTATTGAATTAAGAAGAAATAGAAAGCCTAAAAAAGTCAATAACAAATAAAGACATTAAACCAGTAATATAAAACTTCCTAGCAAAGAAAATCCTAAGACCAGATGGCATCACAGGTGAATTCTATAAAACATTTGAGGAAGAATTAACACAAATCCTTCTTAAACTCTTCCAAAATCATAGAAGATATAATATTTCCAAACCCCTATTAGGCCAGCCTTACCATGATATCAAAGCCAGACAAAGATACCACAAGGAGAGAAGACCACAGGTTAATATCCCTGATGAACATGAATGCAAAAATCCTTTGGAAAATATTAGTAAACCAAATTAAACAGCACATTAAAAAGATTACACATCACAGTCAAGTGATATTTATATCTGGGATGCAAAGAGGATAGGAACATATGAAAATCCATCAATGTGATACACCACATTAACATAATGACAGATAAAATATTACATACCAATCTCAGTAAATGCAGGAAAAGCATTTGACAAAATTCAACACCCTTTCACGTTTAAAAAAAAAAA